>NW_008825260.1:1006481-1012885 GCF_000699105.1 Pygoscelis adeliae
AAGGCCTCTCGCCCCCCCGCGGGTCCGCCGGCGGACGGCCACGCCCCTCCGGCAGGCCTGAAAGCTGTGCTCGGGAGAGAAAAAGGCAGCCCAAGCTGCCCGGCCAAGATGCAGGCCTGCGGTCAGGCGGAAAAAGGCCGGCTGCCCGGGGAGGTCGCGGGCTGCTGCTGGGGCCTCTCGCCTGCATGTTAAGCGGTGAAGTGGGCAGCTGGTTTTCCACCGCGAACGTGCTCGCAGCTCGGTTTGAAAAATAAATGGCTATCAGTAGGAAATGGGGTGGGGTGACTAAGTAGGTAAAGGTGAGAGAGAGAGACATTGCAAAGACTTTCAGGGCTTTAAAAGTTGGAACAGAAGTCTTTTTTTTTTTTTTTTCTTTCCCTTGCTCCTTTGAGGTAGGCTGTTTGTATGAAGAAAATTCTGCTCACATTACAAAAGGGGGATGTCAGGGGGTTTGACTGTCATTGAGGTTGAAATGAACTTTGTCACCCTGTTTAAATATTTAAGTCTCCTGACACAGCCAAATACATCACGAAGTGCTAAAAAATATATTTAAAAATACAGCTGCCTTTGAGATTAAGCATTCCTATTCCCACTGTATCAGTTCACTTTGCTCAAGCAACCCTGAAGTGTAGAGCACGGCAAGAAACTGGACCAGAGAAGCAGCTCCATTATCAGAATCTGCCTATTTGTGCATTTGAAGTGGTAACACTTTGTTTTAGATTAATAGTTTCAGCCACTTTGTTGATTTTACTGATTTCCAAGAGGTTAAACATCATATTGATACGCATGTGTATCAGTTTTCTTTGTGCATCCAGTCATACTAATGTCCTATTCCTTTAAATAGCTGTATTTTTATTATGGTTTCATACCATTTTGCATACTGGTGATATTTAGGGGATTTTTTGGACTATCTCTTAGCAGTCTTACCTTCCCTGCACAAATACAGGGTTTCCACTGCCACATTGCTACCTTGATTGTATTAACAGTGCTAATTTAACTTAGAAGTCAGAAAACGGTCTTCAAAACCCACTCTAACGTATCCCTGCTTTGGGTGCAACATTAAGGAAGGTACTGGACGCACTTTAAAATGAAAGGTCATTTTTTTAGATTGAGTTTGGCAAAATCATTGTTTGGAGAAATTGTTGTAGTGTGGTTCAGGGCAGAAACCAGTTTTATGTTGGTATATTATGTCTGAGGCGATCTCAAAGGGCAATAGCCTGCTGGGCAACTGTGAGTGTGGAAGGCTGCAGCTGCAGGCACTTGTGTGAGTGGGAGCCCTCAGTCGTAATTTAAAGTCTTATTTCAAGGACAAACTGTACACACCATATTGACAGCAAAGACAAACTTTCCATTTAGGTTCACCCCTTCCCGTGGAGGTGGAGAGACTCATGATTATCACACTGTTTTCCTCTCTTGTGGGCCTCACAAACCACTCTCTGTGAGGCTGGAACTGGGGGCTGGAGTAGAAAAGTCTACAAAGAGCTGAGGGAGACCTCACCTCACACACATTGGTGGAAATGACACCACAAAGGTATCACAGCCCAGCATGAACAGCAAACTCCATTTTCCTGATGGTTTCTGAACCTCCAGCTCTGATCCCATGCAGATTTGGTTGTGGTGGGCTTAACTGGTAACAAACAGCTTCCAACTCTAAATGCATGAAGGATGCTACAGAGTCCCACAGCTGATGAGAAGCAAGTCATTTATACATCCTTACAGATTGCTTTGTACATTTCTTGAAGGCAGAAAATATACAAGGCAGTTTGTTCACAAACATTTCAAGTAAATCCTCCCATATCTGAAGGAGGAGACCCCTCAAGTTGTGTTTCTGTCCTTACAGCAATAGGACTGTAGGGGCCTGATTCTGAAAAGTGCAGAGCATATGCAGCACCTGCCAAGATAAATGAGGGCTGAAGATTCTCCAGGGTATCAAAAAAATAATCACTCCAGTTTCTCTACTACAGGGTTTTTTTTTGAGTCTGTGACTGTGTAAACCATACATCACATACTAACATTCATGTCCTTCAGCTGTATGACATCACTTGTCACTTAATGTAAATTTGTTCAAGCTATACAAAAGCCAAAGCAGATCCTGTGTCTGAAATCTGAGCTCCTAGTTACGAAGGAACATACTCTTACTGACTGACTCATAATTTTTTCGCTCTTATGTTCAAGCTAGTGAAAAATGAATATGAAACCAGGAATTAAAACACAAGTTAAAACCTGCATAAGAGGTTTTAAGCAAACTGTGAAAACTGCAAATCTATGTCCAGATCCCACCTCCTTTCAGTCACAGAAGTAGTAAACGTATAAATAAGCACTTTCAATGGGCACAGTGGAATGGGGATTTGTTCAGTGTGACACTGATGTGTTTGATCTGTGGTTGGCCTATAGGTATATGCCCATGTGTGGGCAGCATGGACACTACCTGCATGACAAAGTGTATGCATGACAAATATATTGGGCCAGCGGTTTAAGCAATCTAACGATACATTTTGGGTATATTTGTTGAAGCTTTATCCTTTGTGAATAAAGCAACCCATGTTTTTAGTCTGCCACTTACACTTGCAAAGATATCTATTTGTCCATCCATCTTCTGGCTCGCTTTGGTTTCAGACTGTTCTGTTGTGAAGTGTTGCTTTAGGGATACGCAGAGGGATGTATGATGTGGGATATGTGGTGGGATATATGTTATGTTTGAGGTGATGAGTCTGTGGTCCTCCTGTGCATACCGGACGTGAATTCCTTTCTAGCTATGCACACCAGCTGCCGGCCAAGTTCTGTCTCCTGCACTAACATGTTTCTGCACTGAGAGAGACACTTTGTTCACATCTGGAGAGTAGCTGATGCAAAGTGTCATGATCGCAGAGGACAAAGCAATCCCACATATAATTCAGACTAGTCATATATGTGGATTTGAAAATACAGGCTAAAATTTTGAATATGACCTTGTCTTCAACAGGAAGCCAGCGGAGGAAATGAAGTGATGGTGTGACATCTTTTCAGCAGAGAGGCTGCTCTGACCTAAATCAACTTTCTTGAGATTCGCTGTTTCAAGCCTGGATACTTGAATGATATTTGTGAATTTTGGCCGCCAAATATACATGGATTACTGTAAATAGAAACGCATCCCTTATCCACAGAGAGAAGAGAGCATTTTTGAAAACAAGGATGAGTTGTGTGCAAGGAGGGAGGTGTTCAAAGGAAGCCTGAGACTGGGCCCATCTGTAGTAATCTGAGCGGAGATGTTCTGGGAAAGGGAGACACTGTTGTGTGGGTGATGGTGATGTCTTCAAAATCCTCTGATGAGGAATTAGATATGTGATCACATCTATGTCTCTGCATGGATGATCTGATTAAAAACATAGGAAACATTTGGGAGCGGACAGATGTGAGTAGCTCAGTAAAGAGGATAGCTAGGAAAATATGACAAGTGGTCTTCAAATAGGAAAAGAGTAAAGATACAGAAGAATTAAAAGTTAGATCAAATTATTTTGAGTCATGCATGGTTTGTTGGTTTTCATATATTTATTAGAACAAAAAGGAAGTTGAAAAGTAGAAATTCCGTGCTGAGCTCAGGAATCCTCATATATAAGACAACTGCAAGCTGGGAAGGTGTTTTCAAGTCCCAGCTTTGCAACATCACTGTGATATAGGCACAGGCAACACGAAAAACAGTTTTATTTTCAGCTTTGGTCACTGATGTAGGTAGGATTGAATGTATGTGCACATCTGTGTGTTTGTGTGGGGAGTATATAAGTAGAATAGCACATAGTGAATTTACCTCAAGTTTTCATAAAAGTTGTGTCACCCAGCTTTGCACAGCAAATGCACATATGAACAGGGTTAAAAGTGAACATAAAACCCTTAAGTTATTTTACTTCATTGTTATTTGAATGTGTGTACTGAAACAGCCTACAACATTGAACATTGGATACGTAGGGTTTTTTTATGACATATCTTGCTGTAGTTTAGTTGCAGAAACCACAACTATGGATTTCCCAACTTCTGTCCATGAGTCTAATTTCTTGGTTAAAACAATTCACGCTATCATAACATTTTATATTTTTGATTTTAAAAAGGAAAAGGGAAAAGATTTGACAATACAATCTAAAGAATGTATTTGGATTAAATCACAGATCTAGAGTATTTGAACCAATGTTTGCACACTACTGAGAACACATTGCCTCCTTTTAGATAACAGTGATTTTATCCTCAAAAACAAATTATGAGGGTGGGACCTGGGTACTGTCCAGTATGATGATACGGGACAGAGTATCAGATAAGCTATTCCCCTTCTGATTTGATCCTGAGATGGGGGCAAATTCAGTCAGTTTATTCAGTCAGTGACCAGGTGGATGTGGTGAGATTTTTGGGGATGAACAGGGTGAGCAGACATGCATATCTGTATCTGTTTCATATACAGAGTGCCTGAGCAAGTATAAAAAGTCCAAGACACCATTCTTATAGAAAAAAAGAAGAAAAAATGTTCTTAAGAAAACCCATCAGCAATGGAATCTGTTCGGTCTCAGGAAAACTCACTAAAGAGCATAGGACTGGCTTTGTCCACAAATCTGAGTTGGGGGTTTATCAGTGGGAGAGTTTGGTAGGGGGGAATGCGTTTCACATCATGGACACGGGAGGTCCAGCGCTGCTCCATGACCTTGGCACCTTGGTGGCTTCACTTGGTCCTGAGAGCCCTGCCTTGGTAGCAGTTTTGCCTTCCACCAGTAGGAGACCGGTTTCCATAACTGTATTCCTTTCCTAAGGAGAACTGATTGTGGGCTTTATATAGCTTTGTAGTACGTACTGATAGCCAGAATACCTCATATCACTTTATACAGAAGGAGTGCATGAAAGTGAGGGAAATATCCCTATTGACTTTGGCTACATGATGTTTTGTGACGAACACCATGTTTTACCAGCAAAATCACCACGGGAAAAGATACTGGGCTTTCACAAAATGAAGCTTCTTGTATTTGGGTAAGGAAACACAGAAAACTTTCAGACGTAGCTGGGCTTGATCCAGTCTCGGTTACTGCAAGCGTAGACGAGGTGTGGGGTTCAGCACTGACTGCCGTCGGTGCAAGCAAATCCCACGTCACAGGGATAAGACGAGAAGTAGGCCCATAGACCTAGCCTGAGGAAACTCATGTCCTAGTTCAGCATATTCCAGCCTTGGCAGTTTCAGGGGCAGGATTCCCACCTCGGAGGTCAGGATTTCTGCTGGATTTCTGGGTGCTGGATGAGCAAATGGTCTGTGTCCTGCTTTCCCAGCTTCCTTCCTGCCCTGTCCCACACACAGCAGGCTGTGGCAAGGTTATTCTCCCTTTCTTCTTTGCTAAAACATGGAAGCAGCACCACCTCTGCCACCTCCTTCCTCCTCCACCCATTCTGGCTGTGAGCTGTTAGAGGTGTTGCTGCCTGCCTTTCTCCCTCCCTCCCTCAAATATGACAGCAGGTTTTAA
Organism: Pygoscelis adeliae; assembly: GCF_000699105.1. Taxonomy (NCBI): domain Eukaryota; kingdom Metazoa; phylum Chordata; class Aves; order Sphenisciformes; family Spheniscidae; genus Pygoscelis; species Pygoscelis adeliae. The sequence continues at coordinate 1,011,950 of NW_008825260.1, forward strand.
GGGTTCTGTATGGGCAGGGGTGTGCGTCCTTCTTTCCTCCTCCTTCACCCCTGTTTCCTTGCAATAATGCAGTCATCTGGTGATCGGAGTCAGCCATGCCTTTCTACCCCCAAAACTACTCCCATTCTCTATGTGGAAAAGTCAGGCTGCCAAATGAGAGTTGGGTACCTCTTGTAGACCACCTCTTGGGTCAGTCTAACCACATGGACGTGATACTTACTAAACATGCGAGAGACAGGAATTTGCTAGGAAGCCACAGTGAGTTGTTTAGACACATGTTTAGCTCTCAGGATGAGACTATTTCCTAGACTTTATAAGATTATCCCTTTTCTTGAAGCTAAGTATATGCTTCTGAGCAGGGTCCAGTTTTTACATGTTGCCTTCAAACAGCCTCAGGCTGTGTGACAGTTCAAATGTGAGAGGTGTGTCATCTGTAGCAATAAGAGGGGAAGATGGTTTTGGTGAAAATATGGTTACTCTTTAATACTGATTATACCTGTTGAATCCAGCTTTGGGGTGATCAGTTTGTCATGCTATGTTGTCTGCCTCTCTTGGCCAGGCTTTTTGCTTCGTTCACAAAGCTTAAGAAAATATGAGAAATATTAATTAAATTATACATTCACTTTCCAAGGAGATAAGATACAGGCTTTTTTACTTTGTTGGAAGCTTTACCTAAATAAAAGGACATCAAAGGACATATTTGTTCTTTTGTTTATTTAGTTTTGTTATACGCTTTATAGCTTTGTCTGGTATTCAAGGACCTAAGGAACTTTACTGGGATCAATAAGAAGCACTGATCCATCCCTCAACCTTCCCCAGACTTCTCCCTCATGGCGGCTCCAGAGCTTTAACACTCCAGGTGGAGTGTGTCTGGCTCCAGGTAGAGTCTGTCAATATTTTTCATCTGATACAGTGTATGTATTTTTCAGATACATG
>NW_008825260.1:1012935-1031071 GCF_000699105.1 Pygoscelis adeliae
GAGATTTTTATCATATTTTATAATTATTTGTCAAAACCAACTAACCAAAAAGTAACTTTCCTTAAACTCCTGAAAATAAATTGGAAAACATAGTTTTATTTTTTTATTGCATACTTTAAAATAAATAGTATAATTTTCTGGTTTGAAAATACTATACATGTTCAATTTTCCTTGAAATGTATTTTAAAAAAGTAAAGAAACTCTCAAAATCACAATGAAACTTCTGTTTCAGGTTAAGTTAAATATTTCATGCAGTTAAAAAAGTTGTTGAAAAATCTGAGATTTGCTCAACATTTTTCTGAATGTCCTGTGAATGGAAGCATCAACAATCGCACAACTTTAGTTACTGACTTTAATTTAACTCCATTCCTGGAAAAAAGGCTGGTTTTCTGTCACTTATGAGTAGGGTCCTACAGCCAATACTAGTGCTTGTTTTCCAGGAATTTAAGCAGCCAGGTACATCTTTTTAAAGGACACATAGCAGATTAAGCATACAGAAGGCAGAGTGCAGATGGCATGTAAACCAAGCTTCCTTCAGTTTAGCCAAGTGAAAAGATAGTAATTCAAAATAGAGAAATACCTAACGCTATTCCCTGTCTTGATTGCTTCTAAACTTCGGAGTATTCTTTGGGATTCAGATAGCCTGTTTTTTGTGGACACCTCTTTTTATTCTGACCCTCCTACAATTTCCAGCACCATCTAGCTTTTGACTCTCCTGATCAAGTCCAGATCAAGGTGGCTTCAGGAAGTTCATTGCTCTGTAATCTAGACCAAAAAAAAGCAGCTTATTGTTCCACCATTCAGATGTCCATACTGATCTTACCGGTAAGGAACAGATACTCAGGATCATCCTTTTTCAAATTATCCTGGAAAACAGAGACACATGCTATGCCACGAAGGCATCTGTAGATCATAGCTTCTGAAAAAATCAATCTAGAATTTGCAAGTGGTGTGACGGGTTAATCTTGGCTAACAGCCAAATGCTTACCCAGCTGCACTCCCCCTCCTCAGCAGGACAGGGGTAGAAAATAAGAAAAAAACAAGAATGAGAAAGCTTGTGGGTCGAGGTAACGACAGGGAGATCACTTACCAATTACCATCAGCAGCAAAACACACTCGACTTGGGAAAATTAATTTAATTTATTGCCAGTTTAAATAGATCTGGGTAGTGAGAAACAAGAATACAAACATTAAAACAACACCTTTCCTTCCCCTTTTCCCAGGCTCAACTTCACTCCTTCATTTCCGACTCCTTTCACTGCCCTGCTGAGTGTTGCAGGGAGCATGGGGAATGCAGGTTACAATCAATACATAGCAGTTTCTCTCTGCTGCTCCTTCCTCCTCACACTTTTCCCCTGCTCCAGTGTGGGTCCTCTCCACGGTTTGCAGTCCTTCAGGAAAAAACCTCTTCCAGTGTGGGCTCTCCATTGGCTGCAGTTCCTTCAGGAATATCCATCTGCTCTGGCGTGGTCCTCTCCTTGGGCTGCTGGAGAATATCTGCTCTGGTGCCTGAAGAACCTCTTCCTCCTCCTCCTCCTCTGACCTTGGTGCTTCCACTGTTGTTTCTCACTCTTTTTTTCCCCTCCTCCTCTGCCTGTCTGGTGTTTTCTACTGTTTCCTAAGTATATTTTAACAGAGGCACCACAGACTCCCCTGAGTGTGGAGGAGTGATGGGCTCAGCTGTGTCCTGTGGTGTGTCCACTGGGGAGCTCGCTGGAGCTGGCTGTGTCCAGCATGGGGCAGCCTCCAGCCTCTTCTCACAGAGGTCACCCTTACAGCCCTCCTGCCACCAAAACCTTGCCAAACACAACCAATACAATGGTACATATGTGGATTCACTAAATCATCCTTTCCTGTTCCTTTATTTTTCCCAGGAAGCTGTAGGGACACTGCAATGAAGACAGAGTTTGTGATGACTCCAGCAACATACAGAGGGAGAAGCAGTGAGAGAGGCATTTGTTGTACATGCCTGAGGCTTAAAAGGCAGCTCCCCAGATCTAGGAAAGTTGTAAGATACCAAAATTAGCTCATGCTGAAAAATGCTTGTTCACTAATGGCAATAACAACTGTGTCATGTGTTCGCTACAGAGATGCCCAATACTACTCACCTGTAGTGTATTAAAAAGGAAGAGACCAGAAATGTATTAGTGCTGGATAGATAAAATATTTAAATGGACTATAGAGATAGTAATCTGATATGTATGCATGCACTGTACATTTTTATACTAGAGTTGCAGCATAAATGACCCCATTAAATCCTGTTATTTTCCTAATCCAATAAGCGCTTAATCTCATTGCAAGTGTTGGAAATAATTATTCATTTATACACTTGTTTTTGCCACACATTTGATGTCAACAAGGAGTGTGCCTTTGACTAATCAGTTAAAACAGCTGGCGGATAAAGTAGTGAATGAGAATCAAGAATGCGCTATTCCTAGGAAGGAGACTGTTGGTGGTTTTTCTTTGGTCTGAGGTGTTACTGATTCTACAAAGAAATGTTGTATTATACGCAAAGAAAACCTTTTGTAGGACAGGCTCTACTCTGCGTTAACAACCACCAGGACAAGGGTGAAAAGTAAAAAGCTTTGTGGTTCTCAAGCTGCCTCAGCCTGCTGCCTTACTTGTCCCTAACTCATTGCATTTTGCAGCAGTGAATAGGTGGAAGGACTCCAGTCTTTTTCAACACTCTTCACTTCTCTCAAATGTCTGCCATACCGAGTTGGGTGAAGAAGGCTACGTAAAAGTCAGATGTATGAGTTTTGCTGGTTGACAATTCCCTCCCCAAAAAGGAAACTCTCATGAAGACCATTGCAAGGGGAATCTTGTTCTTTTGTGCTCCTACATGAGCTGTAGCAGATAGAGTGAGCCTATTCTGGTCACCAAGGACCTGTTTGATGGTCAGATATTTTAAAGTTTTTTCGGCTCAATTCTGTCACACTCTTCCTCACCCCTCTTGGGAAACACTTCACTCCCCTCTTTAGAAGCAATTCATGTGCATGCTGGGACTTATGTTGGGCTTACTGTTCCACCCCAGCAGTGTTGCAGGACACTGAGGTGGAAGTGGGTGCCATGAAGAAGGGTGAGCCCCCCCAGCCAGAGGCCTTACTGCTACAGATCAACACGGTGCCACTTGTGGGAGAGGGTCCTGGCACAAAATGAATAGAAGTTGCACTGTGGATTGTTTCATCCCAACTTGCCACACTTCTGTGTGTGTTTATTACAGCTGTAGATGCAATTATTTGTCACTACAGAGAAGTACTATCCTTTGTCAGAAGAACAGGAAAAAAAAGATTATGTTTTTGCTGTCACAGCTGTGGTCTGGAACGTATTGCAAGTATTAAAGCATTGGGTAAGAAAGGAAACATTTTAAAGGTTAAGGAATACTTCAGAGTAGATAAGCTTGAAGTTATTTTTAACACAGGTGTTTCTGTAATGGTGCTGTACTGTATGAGGAAACTTCACAGTTCTCCATGACACTCATGCTAGGTGTTACACCTTTGCAGAATGATGGCTTAGTAACTTTGGCTGTAATGTAATAAAATTAGGAACACTTGCAAAATCTACTCCTGCTAAAGATATTTCCCCTTTCACAGTCTGTGCTTTTCACATAGGTGTTTATTTCTGTATTTGTATTTACAACCTTTCTTATAAAAAGGATAAACTATATTTGAAATTTTGGGAGGCTACTTGCTACTTCTCAAGTAACTCCACCGAAAATGTTAAGAATAGGAAATCAAGGGGATATACCCATTGAAAATAGTGTGTCCCGAGGTATGTTCAGTAAGACAAAATAGCTGCAAGGCTTCCTACAGTCAGTCCATCAGTTCCATCATACATAACCAAGAAATGTAAGGAAAGATCCAAACCTTACCTAATATCAAGAAATCCTACAGTAATGGCCACATTAGAAATGCTGTTGGTAGAAGGACACTCTCTTAGCTTTCAAGCTCAATAATGACAGTAGAATAGGGACAATAATGAGAAAAGTTGATGAGAATTTCAGGAAATACCAGTGGTGTTCTTACACCTCTTACAATGAGGAAAGTTGTCCTCATTGAGAGAGTCTTTAGATTATCCCATCACCTTCCAATAACATTTGTATAACAATGCTGGGCAAAATTACAGATTGTCTTCCAATAGCCCTTATCTTTCTGACTTCTGCCTATTATAGCAAGGCACCTGAAAAGGGAAAAATCACATGCGTGACCCTTCCTGGAATTCATAACATGTTGCAGACATGCTTCCTAAGGATCAGTGATGTGACAGTATCACAGCTGCTGGACGCATCGTCAAGGGTGTATCTCCAGCAAAGGCTGCTTGCACCGAAATCTAGGGAAATGCTCTGCTGAGTCACATATGCTCCATGTGCACAAGTATCCATTGCCAGAACGCAGTGGTGTGACAGAAGAATACTGAAGTGATGCTGAAAACTGTTGAAAGACCCTGCTCAGGCCTTAATATTGTGAATGCTTGAAAAACTTATTTGTATTCTTTGTAGATGTAACTGACTGGTTTTCAGCCAGAATAAGCAAACAGAGGACCAGTTTTGGGTCTTGGATCAATGAGATAATTCCTCCAACCTCCTGGCAAATTTAGCTGAATTATATTATTCATAATGTGGTCTGTGAATGTTTGCTCCTATTTTAGGATACTTAAATGGCAATTTAAAATAAGATGAAGTTTTAGAGACTTATGGGCAACTATCATGTATCATCTGGCATCATTTTGGGTCATATTTCTGAAGGGTAGTTCCCCTGTGTATGCATATTTAGATCTGGAAAGGTGGAAGACTTGTTTTTGTACCTTAAATTCTGTTATGGGTGCAAATCTACAGATTGCATCAATCAGGACTTGTCAGTGTAAGTTACACAATTTAAAAAATCAATTATTAAATATATGTATCCTTGTGCAAGTATAAGAATCAGGAAGCAAATTATGAAAGCCTAAATTGCATGTGTGGATAAAAAACCTTGACATTAGCCTATTCAAAGTGATTCCTTTCAGTGGCTTAACCGAGGCTATTAGAGGGACTAGGTGTCAGAGCCAGTATTAAAATGGAAAATGGAAAAAGTATTTGATTGATTGGTTAATCTACTGAACAACAGTGACTTACGTTAATAAGGTTAGTATCCTGTGCGTGGCCTTAGAAAACCAAGTCTGTATTTCCAGCTCTGCCCTTCACCTACTGGATGACCTTGAACACATAGCATTGCCCAGTGCTGGAGTTTTCCCATTAAAAATGGCAGTAAAACTTCCTCACCTTTGTAAAATTCCATGAAAGCAGTTAATAAAAAGCATTTCACAGGAGTCGGGTATTATTCTTACTACTGACCTATTATTCTGGCAATTCTTGTAGGTTATGAGAGAAGAAATTTCCTCTGCCAGCATGCAGCCAAGAGGGAGCTTGTAGCTGCTGTAGTTACAGATAATCTCTAGCTGCAGAATGGTTTGAGGTCAGATCAACGATAGCCATAGATTTTCACAAGTCTTAAAAGCTGCTTCTGGATGACGGTAGCAGGAAAGACCATGAATATCCCAAGGAAAAAAAAGATGGTGACAAACTTTCCTTGTAATTGGTTTGCATCAGTCAGAATATCTGTGAAACACAAAGGTCAAGCAACTTATTTAAAAAAACCCTATGTGAATCTAAGATTAGCCTTGACATTTTCAAAACCTCAGAAAATTAGGGGAAGGGCTGCAGCCCTGAGGATTGTGGTCCCTTAGGCTGACTGGAGGAGAGATTATATTAAACATTTTGAGACCTGAATGATCCATTCTGTATTAGAGAAGATTTACAAGATCCTCAGAGTACACTTGAAACATCTGACTGAGAGAGAGTCTGTGGACTTTCTGCTTTCTTGGTAGGGATTCTCAAGGGCACTATTAAGGAATCAACTATTGTGATTGATGGAAAAATAAAGAAATTGAAGAAGAAATGAAGACAAACTGTAATGTGGACTTTTTCCTGCAGTCCCGTGATATCTTCAACATTAAGTGATTTTGGCAGATAATTTCTACTATGAAGCATGTGGATAGCCAGAAGGCTATTAAGAAAGAATGATGCTATAATATAAGCATGGAGGATTCTTATAAAGTGTATCTTTCTCTTATTCAAAGTACATGATGAAAAATGATGTGTCCAGAGTGCTAACAAATTATAACAAAGTATAAATTCTCCCTATATATATATATAATACTAAATTGCCTTTATTATCATAAGCCACCATTCTCCCCCCACACCCCTGCTACGCATTTCCTATTTATAAAAATAATTTCAACTATATCGTTTAGCTAATCATGGCTAGCTCCATACACAGGCTGACGATATGCCTGAGGTGATAATATGTCTGGTCAGTTAGACCAGTGTGTGGTAGATGTAAAATGCTTAAATGGGAATGCAGAATTCTGATGGAGTAAGACCCCATGTTCGCTTTGCGCAGATGAAAATGATCTCATCATGTGCAAGATGATAGGGGATGAGACTCCGCCTTTCTTCCTGGTACAAATTAAATCTGAGTGACGTAATGAATATACACATGCAGCTAGATGAATTCTCTCTCCCACCCATGTATGTAGCTTACAGAGTCTTATTATTAGTTTGTCTTTCCCTGTTGTAGGAATTAGTTGTGAATAGATTTATTTATTTATTTATTTATTTTTGTTAATTCATAATTGTGTGTGATTCATTAAACCTTTCTGAAGAATGACTGTGAGCCTTTGGATTACTACAAGACTGTGCTCACTGTGGTGTTGCTGGTCAACTCAGCAACACGGTATTGCTCCCCGTCTCTGCCTGAACAATTGCGAGCGTAATGTAAATATAAAGCTTCTATTTCTATCTTAAGAGTGGTTTGTGTGCCCGAAACATCTGTTTTTTTCCATGCTACCATAGGTTTAATAGAAGGCTTTCCTTCTCCCTGTTAACTGTGTCGAGTTTCTATGCTTTGACTATGATCATTATGAGAATATATCATACCCAAGAGCATGTTCATTTTCCACTTTTTCATTTTGCCCAGGGAAAGAATACAAGAGCAGTTTGCAGAGCTAGATGATGCAGACTGGCATTCAAAATGCCATTTTGCTAGTGCTTATTTTAAACCTTGTTCTTCCTGGGCCAAATCGGACAGACTTCAGTCTGTAACCAGTTCCTTTCAAGGTGTATCTACTTGCATCTGTGCCAGTATTGTGGGCAGGAGGATTATGTGGTACTAGCTGCAGTAATGTCAATACTGGTGCCAATATTTTTATCTGCATTAAAGCCAATGCTTTGGCCTTCTATTTAAAAAGCAAAAAACAAAACCCAGTTCTTCCTCATGGTAGAGATGACGTCAGGCACAGTACAGAAATATTTGGAGTGCCATTTAATGAGTTTATTGGTGCACATTTTTTTCTATCACCATTACAAAACACGTACTGAAGAAATACATGGTATCAACATTAATGAACAAATACCTCACGCGTGCTTATTTGGAACTCCTAAATAGGGATAGTTCTGCATAGTAAATAACGGCATGTCTAAGACCCTATAGTTGCAGGTGAAGGAAGGATCTGGCTGAAGCCGAGTGACTATTTCAGTTCCCCCTTTGTTTAGATCAACCTTGTCTGCTCTGTTCTGTGTATCTAGATTTCCAGTCAACCTCACACACAATGAACAGAAGTACAAGTCTCAGGGAGAAATGGAAAAGATTTATTCTATTTGCTTTCACAGAGGGAAGATGCCAGCGTACGCAGAGTTGGGATAGGTTCCTATCGTGACAGAACAAAACTGGCTTTTCAGCTAGTGCCTTACCATGGCAATCTGCTTCAAAGGAACAACTGTCATTTTTGATAAGTATAGTGAGAATTACTGTCGTCTGGAGAGATTGCTGTGCCTCTGGGTTGTATAGTATATTACAACAGAAGGATTTATTCTTTAAGAGATGAATAATTATTCCACTACAGCATTTTGTTGCTGGCTTAGAAAAGATGTAGTTTGTACCCTGCATGATTATAATGTAGCTCTTTGGCTAGCTCTCTTCAAATATAAACTTGTGATATGCTTTTTTTTTTTTTTTTCTATAGCAGGGAGTCAGGCAGAAAAAGTAGCCAGTTAGTGGAAACCTTCATAGGGCAAGTGGATTTGGGGAGCGTTGCATGCATGCCTCATGCCTCCCCACAGCCAAGATCCAAAGCAGAAGCTCACAGTCTCGCAGAAGCTGCTCAACCAAGTGAGTTTCTCTGTGGCTGAGCCAGTAAGAGCTGGGTGCTAAACTTGTTTCCGCTTGAAGTTGCTCTTTGCATACTTGTTAAGGCAGAATGTTCTACCTTTTCACCTCTGCAATACTGGGTGTGAAACATGAGCCTCTAGGTGTTTCCTGGCTGGCAAGAATTCAATGGTAATAAAATTACTAGTAGAATAAATGTTTCAGAGGCAGTTATCCTCTCTCACCTGTTTGTAATTTTTTATTAATTATTACAAATGTGTTTAAGTACACTACCTGATTTTAATCTGCTGTATTCCCAGGATTTACATATAAAGGTCTTTTTCCCACAGAATAATGAATAATCGCATATGTCAGGGTGTGGTGTTAAAATACTGAAGGTTGGTGATACACCTACTAGCAATCGTTCATTTTGTAAAAGGCTGGATTCTATAAGTAGTTTGCTTTTTATGGCCCTGATCCAAAATTCTGTTGAAATCAGAGTCTTATTGAGTTAAAAAGCTACGGATCTGGTCCCAAATGTTCTTTTATGGGAAGTGTTTGTAGTGCCATTGTTAACAATATATGCAGCACCAGGCGTGTGAACTGTGTAAGTAGAAATTCTACTTTTCCCAAAGCTCTTGCTCACTTTTATGCATTCTTTGCTCAAGCAAACAGCAGGTGGCTTACATGAATAGTGGGGTTAATGAGACTACTTAAGTGAGCAACTCTTTATCAGAGCAAGAGTGAAAAAAAAAATCACAAACTGGTCCTCAATATCAGAGAATTTAGGACTTGCCAGATAGCACTGAGAACTATAACGGATTAATATTATTATATATTGAAAGAAAAGCCAACTAGCATAGTGGTGACAGGGGGGAGGAGGGGTTGTTGTTCCAAGAGCAGTAGAGTTAATGAGATCTAATGCTTTTGTTTCTTAATCCCTGAACTGAATTAATCTCTCTCCCTTCCCATGTGACAGCATCCCCTAGGTGCAGGGAAGCCGCAGGGCAAGGTGCATGCTGCCCGGCCAGCCAAAGGGAGGGTGAGGGAGCCGAACCGCCCTTTCCCTGAGTAGAGACAACTAACCTTGTCCCCGCTCTCCTTCCACTTTTGATTCTCATGAGTTATATAGAAACATAGTTATCATCTTTGGCATTTCAGGTTGGATTGAAATAGGACAATGAGTTCAGAAGTTATTTGGGAGAAGGGAAGGAAAGATAATACAATCGTGTAGACTCCCTTTCCTGACAACAACAAAAAAAAGACGCACCCTGAACTCCGCTTGAACAGGGCTGAACACAACTTGCAGTTCCCCGTTCAGATTCCATAAAAACGTGGCCCTCACAAGTTTTTGTACACTTTCAGAACAAAATACCTCAAAAATAGTAAGCCCTAATAAGATGATAAACTATTTGTATTAGGAAGTGGATCACATGGATAATCTTTGTGATTTCTCATTACGCCATTGTCCTGGTTTTGGCAGGGATAGAGTTAATTTCCTTCCTAGTAGCTGGTACAGTGCTGTGTTTTGGATTTAGGGTGAGAACAATGTTGATAACACACCCATGTTTTAGTTCTTGCTAGGTAGTGTTTATACTAGTCAAGGACTTTCCAGCTTCCCATGCTCTACCGACCGAGAAGGCTGGAGGTGCACAAGAAGCTGGGAGGGGGCACAGCCCGGACAGCTGACCCAAACTGACCACAGGGATATTCCATACCATGTGACGTCATGCTCAGTATATAAAGCTGGGGGAAGAAGAAGGAAGGGGGGGACATTTGGAGTGATGGCGTTTGTCTTCCCAAGGAACCATTAGGCATGATGGAGCCCTGCTTTCCAGGAGATGGCTGAACACCTGCCTGCCGATGGGAAGTAGTGAATGAATTCCTTGTTTTGCTTTGCTTGTGTGCACAGCTTTTGCTTTACCTATTAAACTGTCTTTATCTCAACCCACGAGTTTTCTCACTTTTACCCTTCCGATTCTCTCCCCCATCCCACTGCGGGGGGAGTGAGCGAGCGGCTGCGTGGTGCTCACTTGCCAACTGAGGTTAAACCACGACAGCCATCTTTGTGCCAATTAGCATGTTACCTTTGACTGCTGCCAAACTGAGAGGATGAAAATGGAATATTTTATATGGTTTTATGTTTTGGTCTGCATTTTACTTTCTCTCTTCCATTTCTACATTACTGATTTGACAAAACACAAACAACAGAAATACCAACATATTGCAAGAAGTAAATTTTAAATTTGTGAAGGAAACAATTTGTAACTAACCAAAGTCTTGACAAACTTTGAAAAGACTGAATTTTGAATGTTGATGGATCTCAAACTGCAGCTACACAGCTGGGTGCCAGTGTTATCTGGGCAAGTGTCAGGTAGGAGTTCACAGCATAATGGCTACTCAAAAAACACCTAACACTCATGTCTAGCAGACGAGATTTATAAATATGAACAGTTAGTGTTTGAAAGTTAAGGAAGTCACAAAGACCCAGCAACAAAGCAATCCAACAGAGGAATCTTCTTCCTGCTTTCAAACTCAAGAAGTGGTTTCTCTGAAGCAAAAGTGATATCAAATGCTTTTTTAGATGAAAGATACTACAAATAAGAAAGATCCTCCAGGAGAGGCTTTAAAGTGTCTTTCAAAATTAGCAAGCACAAAAAGCCCATAGGTCAAGAATCAAGTCCTCTCCTATAATCCGTATTCACTCAGATAGCATTTCAAACTCAAGTTCCTGGAACTGACCTTCAAAAAGTCATTTCTTCACAAAATGTGTGTTATGCTATTGTCGCTATTCATCCACCTCTAAACACCTGGCATCGGCCAAAGTTCAAAGGAATCAAACAATGAACTGACTCCTTGAGGAAAAAAATAGTAACAGCAGCACCAGGGCTGGTCTGAATGCTAGAAAATGGACAGTGAAGGGTCCCGTGAAGCGAAGGGTATTCTGTGGTCAGTGATCCTGACAATTACTGTGTTTGAAATAAATTGTATAAAAATTAATATACTTATTGTGCATATTGTGTATATAAATACAAGCATTTTCTTACTGATGAGACTTGCAGGGTGCTTGGAATTAACTAATACAAGAATTAGTAGAAATTGTATCCGTAACAGTGCCTCCTCCAATTTTGTGCTTGAAAACAATTTCAATGATTTATGAAGTGGAATTATACAATAAAGGTAACTTGTAAAAATTACTGACTCATAGAAGTGAACAGAGACCAAGAATGATTTCTGAATTTTATTTCTTGTATCCTTGTCACGTGAACTGCTATTTCTTCTTACTGGAGACCTTCCTGGTGCACAGCAATACAAGCCTCAAGTGACCTGAGTCTGGGGAAGTCCTGACATAATTCTCTGAAAATCCCACAGGCTTTCTACTTTCTTTTAACAATGATGACAACTCTGATTTTCCTCACAATATCACATTTAAGTATTCGGTGGCTATTAATAAAAACTTGATGGGATTCTAGTCGCAATAGTTGTCATGTATGCAAAGTTTGAAAGCTTTGGGTTAATATGGATTAAGATGTCAACAGTAGGGAGAGAAACTGAAAACAAAGAAAATCCATCATGGATGCAATTTTATTTTCTCTGCAACTAAAAACCATAGTACAGTTATTGAGAAATCAGATTCATGAACACGTAAAGAGTCCCAGATGACCTGAAGGGCAGAAATCAGGCTTTGCTTGCTAAGAAGTTGAGGACAGATAATTCTGAGCTCCTGGCTGGGCAGCCTCTGGAGCATTTAGCCTTAGGAAGACCAATCAGTCAAAACCAGAGCAACGTGTGGTATGTACAGCTCTTGAAATGGACACAAAGATTGCAATTTACCTCATTGACTTTTAAGCTACAGTAACTTGGGAGGGCTCAGGAATCTCACTTTACTACCATTGCAGCCATGGATTATGTTAGATTTAGAAGATGCTAGTGACACTTGTGGGCCTGTAGACCTGTGGCCTTATGGACCTAGAAGAAAGGGTCCTGTCTTGAGTAAGGGCCTTTTTATGCCTTACTACTATAAGAGAACTGACTTCTGTACTGGAGATTTATTTGCTAGCACAAAGCTGGTGGATGTTCTCTTGCATTGGCTGCCTTCCACTTCCCAACAGAAAGATTGCACTGGGGATAATAGAGCTGTGTTAGGATGGTGGGACATGGTCAGCTTCTTGGGATGCTATGGCAGAGCAGAGCTTTGCTGGCAGAGGCCTTGCTAAGCATCTGTGCAAGGAGCCAAATTAAAACAGCTTATGTGCTGCTCTCAGTCTTGACCATTTTGCACTCAATGGCTCCAAAGGCTGGAGACTCACATGTTCTCACAGTCTCACTCTTAAAAAGCAGATCTTGAGCTACAGAAGAGAATGTGACTTGGAATATTAAAATAGGTTGCTGGTTGCTAGATCTGTCTTCCTCTAATGATACAGGAGATGTTCTGGACAGGAACATCTAGCAACCCCTGGAGACATGTCCTTTAAAATCATCAGGAATTAACTTGAATTTTCCTTTGTCCTCTCTCTGAAAAGTTGTTCATACCCTGTGGGAATCTGATGAGGTTTGTGGGCATGACCCTGGTTTGTTAATAAGATGGGCACTTTCAGGTTTTCATGAAAATCTGGTGCTTAGTTGTATTTCTCAAGAGGGATTTAAAGGAGAATTTTTTTCAGTGATACAAATGGTATCTTGGTGCCTGTATTCCCCACTGAGTAATACATCTGGATTCCCTATCATTTATTGAGAAATTAATGGCTCCACAGTATTGGAGTAGTAAATGTCAAAATAGATAAAGCTAAATGGAGACTAATCACTTTTATGGACATCAGGTATCTTCAGATATAGAATGTGCACTAATGTAATCCCACGAAGTGTGGATTAGGTGATTTAACTCAAACTGATCTTTGAAAAATAAGAAGGAATGTATATAGAAAAAAATAGCCAGAACTGGATTTTTGGATAGAGGTTTAAATGCAGAGTAAAGCTGCTGTGTTCAACAAAGTTGCTGAAGACTCATTTGGGTGTAAATGGAGTCGGAGTCTGGCTCTAAGAGTGACTTAACAGTGACTCAACTTGCAGAATTGTTGCTCCAAATAGTAGCTATCAAAGGCATCTTGCCTTTGCGTAAATGACTAATATAATTAGCTTATAACATCACCATAGGCATTGGCAAAAGTAATCATCATTACTATCCATTGTGTTCACAACATCTGAACCATTCATTTGGAAGCCTGTGAAACAGAAACTTCTATCCATCTCAGGAGAACTTTGTTTTCACCCTCCACACATTTTCTGCAGGGGCCTGTTTTCCATGCCTCCCCATCCTCCTGCCCATTCTTAAACTGCTTACAAAATGTAATTAGCATTGTTCCTGCTTGCTTCGTCTTTATTTTTTTTTTAAAGGAGTGAGGCGGAGATGGGAAAAAAGTGTTTTTACAATAAAAACAAATACAAAATTCCTTTGTACACAAAACCTTGTCCTGCTTGGTTAGCTCAATTAAACATATGCAGAAATAGGCTCACAAAGTAGGTCCTATTTTGCTGTTAGTTTCATTCATACAATTCTGAAGTTATACGGGTGTAACCAAGGTCAGAATTTAGTCCATTGTATGCTTAAAAAGAAAAAGAAAGTACTGGAAGAATTTAATGTTTCACTTTTCTAACAAAATGGATTTGCTTCCATAGCCCTGAAAATAAGGACATGACTTGAATGGGTTACCATCACTATGATACTAAGATAACTAATCTGAGACTGAATGCTGCTCTTTTTCAAGAAAAACAGGCATAATGATGAATAGTATCATGGCAGCACTATTATTTTGCTATATAGTACTCTCTTCATATTATTAGATGTTTGTGAGATTGCAATTAAAAGCTTGCCTTATTTGCTAATATACTCTCTTCTTTAATTAAAGAACTCTTGCTGTGAACTTTGCCTTTTTTGAACGTACTTAGCTGTGGTGTTAAGGAAGGGTTTAATCCTTTCAGCCAAAGAGACTCCTGTTCGTAGGCCACTAAAATGTTTAAGTCACATCTGATTTAAGACTAGATTGCTCAGCACCTTGTAGGATTAAGCGTAGTCACACCTTCCTGTTTCTGGCTTTAGTAATACGTAGTGTAATAACTCCAGTAATAGCTGAAATAGTGCTTCTTCAAATATCCAGGTAGTAATTCAGGTCTATCAACTCTACCGGTGTTGGCAGTAGAACTACTCTCTTTCTGTGGTTATCTACTGCCTACTGACATGGGTGGTGATCTTTCAGTTTGCTAGGGTTTGGTTCAGGTTGTGGGCTCACAGAAAACTAGCTATGTCTTCGCATAGATCACAAACAGTAAATGTGATGAACTGACTCACTGAGTAGTTGTAGATCAGTCTGTGTGTGTGCAGCAAGCTGGGGATGTTTGGGATGTGCTGGGGTAGCTATGTGTGCACAGTCTTGCCTGATATGTCCTGTGTTAGACTTCCTGCATGCACGCAGGTAATGTGAAGTAGGTCTAGGTTGTCTCCTCTTGGACCGGCTTTTACAGCTGTGTAAGCTCCTATGTACTTTGGACTCTCTTTCCAATGGCAGGTGTGGCTCCCCTCCCTCCTCTTTCACCATCTCTTTGGGCCTTTCAGGAAAGGAAGATGTGATGGATTTCTATAGCACAAGAAGCCCCTCTCAGGTAAGTCCCTTTCCCTGGCATTGATTAATCACCCACAGTAAACTCTTGAGAGTAAACTCTGCATGTAGCTTCCTGTCTTTCAGTAGTCTCCAGAAGTTAGAAAGTAAGCTTTATTTGTTTGAGGTCAGGGGATGTCCTTCTTTCCATTATTTGTAGTGCATGTGTTTTGATTAGACAAACAGCCACTGAGATGATGCTTCTTTTATTAATAATGCAAACACTGTACAAACTTATTGGTTTGTTTATAATCTGGTATGATTTTTTTTAAAAGGTCAAATAAAAAATAAAATAAAAAGTTTTGAAAAGTTTTTGAAAGTTCAGAGAAGTGACAAACAGAGAGATGCCCAATGCAAAGTTCATTTCTACAGAGCTATCAGGAAACCTCCATTCCTCCCTCCAACCTGCCCATTCTCAAACACCTACAGGTTTAAAAGTGGGTGCTTTAAGCCGTGTTCCTAGATCATAGACACCTAAAATAAAGACCTTACTTCCAGACTTGAAAATATTCACAATCCACAATTTGAGTAATTCTGAAAAAAGCTCAACAGTCCTTTTAACACCCTATAAAAACCTGAGGATTTTAAAAAGTGTGTTTTTCTCTATAAACAATTGAAAATTTAAGATGCAGAACTTCCTATAATCTTGTTTTTGGCTTTGCATCTTTGTTTCCTTCAAATAACAAAATATTAAATAAAATATTATTTAATTATTTGTCATGCAGCCCAGTCCATGGCTGTGGTCTGATGGTGGTAAGCCAGCAAAGCCAGGACTGAAGGATCCCACCAGTTCTAGTCTTGCTTGGTGTTGAGAACTGCTGCAGCTCTGCTCATAGCCAGCACATCCCTCTGTCCCAAGGCACCCAGCTGTCCATGCAAGCTGACGACAAGCAGCTGAACTTAAAGCAACCTGAGTTAATGTCATTGAGAGACTAGTTTAGCTCTCAGGTTAAGAGTCAGGAAGTGGCAGTTGAGACTGATATGCACAGAACAGGCATATTTTTTAATCTCTTTTTTTCTTGAGCTGAATTTTTGAATGCAAAATCTGATCCTACATATGAGCTCAACTGTGGAAGTGTAATGCAATAGCGTTTAAAAATAGCAACCGCCAAGAAGCAAATTAACACAGAGGAAAACTGTTTGGAGGTGTTTGGTGATGCTTTCCACCAGGCAGGATATGCACAGTTTTTATATACAGTAGGTTAGCATTTCCAAAGGGCAGAGAGAGATGAAGGATAAAGGATAATCTTTTGTAGCTTCAAGGCATGTGAGCTTTATGGATGCTCATTTGCAGTTGGAGAGCCCAAGCAGTGCTATCTTTCAGTTAGGTTTTGCTTTACTCAGAGTTTTCTTTAAAGTGTCATGGCAGAAAATTGACAACATTAAGAGCATACCTATTTATGTGCTTCTTTTTAAAGAAGTAAATTAAAACCCCATTCCATATCAAGCTTTTTGCAACACCATACACTGTTTATGGCTCTGACAAACAATGCAGAGATTTGAAACCTGCCCAAAAATTGTTTAAGAGCTGTACTGCTGTAGATTAATGCATTTGTAACATATTTTACTCAGATTTATCTCTGCTCATATAGAATGATGTATTTTTCCCCAAGAACAATACGGATAAAAGCTGAAGATTACAGTTTGTGTTAGAGTGGGTAAGCACAGATAAGGGTATTTCTCTTTGTGGAAGATGAAACAAGTAGAAGAAGAGCCTAAGAACAACAAAGACGCTCTTTCACAGCGGGGGATGTATTTGATGACCTACAGTAAATATTATAAATGCCTGAAAGTGCTTTTATATACAAGTATTGTTTTGTAGTAGGCATGTAGTAGTATGTATTTGCTATTCTCTTCCAACACAAATAAATATCAGGCTAGAGGAGAGTTATATAACCACAAGATTAGGAAGATGATGAAAATGTAACATTGTCATTAGTTATTGTCAAAGACACCAGTTTTCTAGCAAAGGGACACAAACTGCTCATTGATTTGTTTGCTACACTTACGTTTAGGACTAATGTAAGCAACTGTAATAGGTAGGTTGATTTGGGTGGCGAATGTTAATTACTGAGTATATGTTACAGTAGAATAGAATATGAGGCAGCACAGTATGGCACCCTCCCAGTTAAAATCAAATGGGAGCTCAAATGTAAAGTGGGGGCCTGAACTGCAGAATGAGCTTCTACCTCTGGGGTCATGCAGGAAGTTAAGACTAGAAGATCCTACCAATAATTCAGAAATCTGTTATTGGTCTTGAAATCTATTTCTAGGGACCAGCTTGAAGAAATTTCACCTTTGTGAAAGCCAGCAGTATCGTTCGGGAGCTCTTGGAGAGCTTCCAAACATCTTCCTCAGTGATGTAGGGTGGGCTTCCAGATGCTTTCTTTGTATTGTGGGGTATTGTGGATCAATGAAAAGGAGACAGAAAGGAACCTCTTACCACCTCCACCTGTAGGACATCCTATGTCTCAGCTCTGTGGCAAAACAACCTTACTTCTGAATTCACTGGAGAGATGCTGTTCACTGGCAAGATACTTCCAGCAATCTAGAAAGAGGGAGCAGGGCAACGTGTGCAGACTCATGAGGAGCTGAAGGGCTGGATGGATCAGAGACTTAATAAAAAAAAATCCAGATTGCTTAAGGATTTGAGGCACTGTAGTTTTAGGATTCCCAGCTGCGATAGCCAGAAACTCATTATCAGGGCTCCAACCTGCTAGCTCTAGATACATGTTGAAATCCCAGCAAATGAGCCCACTGGGGAGTTCGGTCCTTTCTGTTTGCATGTGTATTTTAAAATGAAATCACCTATGAACTTTCTTCCTGCATCTCAGACTGTGCTGCTCTGCTCATCATATCCAGACATGCTGCAGTGATAAGGGACCTTGTGTTCAGTGTCTCAATACCTTCTCCCCTTGGCTCCTGGGAAGAAGCTGGGGCTCAGCTTTCTTTCAGGCTCGTAGGAGATGAGAGGGTTAGAAATAGGTTACAAACAGTAAGAAGAGGACAGGGTGAAACTGAGAGGAGTTGGGAATAAATGCCTGGCACTTGGAGCTGTTGGAGTTGTGGTTCTTTTCAATAGCCCATTCTGCCCCTCTGCCTCCTGAAGCAGTGGCAGTATGTTACGTGTTGCTTTTCTCTTTCTCTTCCCAAAACAGGAGGTGAATCAGCCCCCTGGACAGCCTTTATTGATTATAGTGCTAAAAAGGCAGCAGCCTGCTGGGATGAATACAGCTGTGAACAAACGGGAAAGTGGCCGGGTGACTTTCCTCAGTGAGGGGAAAAAAAACTGAGGTCTCA
>NW_008825260.1:1031090-1049729 GCF_000699105.1 Pygoscelis adeliae
CACTCCGGTAAGCCAAGCCCTCTGGTGAGGGACCTTCACAGAAATCTGGAAGTAAAGCACAGAGATTTTATAATGTGGGTGTGATCACATGTTGGCCGTGAACATAACAAAGATGTCACAAATTAATCTGCTTCTTAGTTTTGTCTTCTAAAGTTAGCATTGTATGAGAGAACAGAATATAATATTAGACCTGTAGGAAACATTAAAAAAATGTAAGTAAATCTAAATTATAGTTTAGCTGTCCCTTTTTTTTAATGATTGGCTTTATTCACAGTATAAGAATAACTGTGGCTTTTGCCGGTAGTCTGAAAAAAGCTTGCAATTTATTTTCTAAATTTTAATGAGAGCTAAATGGTCACCAGCCAAAAATCTTCATGTTAATAATATTTAGTTTCTGTTTTAAAAGCTGTGTTTCTTTTTGAACTAGATCTGATCAATGCACACAATGTTTTTTGCCAAAGATTTTTTAAAACGTTTCGCTTAAAATTGTCCAGATTTTTGATCAAATAATTTGGAAAAACGTATCTGGTTTGTTCTCACATCGAGGAATGCTTTTCTCTGTTTTCTCACTTCTCTGTTTTTCCTGTCCTTTTGACAAATCCTGACTTGAGCGCTCCATTTAAAGGCTGTGAGCATCCCAGAGCGCAGGAACCCTTCGGGGGCTGCCGATACGCAGCACAGTGCACGACCCTGCGACTGCTCCCTTCTCCACCCGCCCACAGTGCAGCACAGCCTCCTGGACTTCTCCTGAGAAGTGTTGAGGCCCTGCCAGTTCTAGTCTGGGAGCTGGGTCTGTTTAGTACCTCTGAATACTAACTAGGTTGTTTTTACCCAACAGTAATATGTGACAAATTAAACAATATAAATTTTATCTTGATCTTAATTAAGGCAACAGCAATATTCCCATTAACTTCAGTGGGACCAGGATTATATCAAATATTATTTAAACATTTATAATAGCATTAGATAATGGGTTTAGAATAATTAAGAGTCTATTGAAGAAATTTAACTTGATGGTGGAAAGGCAAATTATGTCAAATGAACGGGAACTGTCGTTTATGGAGGCCTATTGAGATAGTCTTGTTTATTGAGGGAAGAAAACGAAGCTCATAGGAATCTTTCAGGGGCAGAGTCTGAAGGTCTTTTTGGGATTGAGAAAGAGGAGTGGGAATATTAAACAGATGTATGAAGTGGGAACAGTGTTTTTCACCATCACACAGACTCAGCAGTCAAGAGTATCCAAAAATTAATTTTTGATTGGTAAAATGAGATCCTAGATTCAGTGTAGGCAGTTTCAATTAGGTCTGTGCAGATACACAAAATTAATGGGTCAAATAAGTAATTAATGGTGTTAATATATCAATCTCTTTTCTAATAAAAGTGTCTGAAATGAGTCAGGGGAAAAAAATCTAATAATTAATTTGAAAACTGCTATGATGCTTCAATTGATTTGGGGCTAGGAAAAAAAAAGAGAATAATTAGTAAGGATCAAAAAACAATATCACTTTTAGTCCTCCAAATGGAGAGGAAAATTAAAGAGAGATGTGATTGAAATATCATTTCTTATCCTTATAAGAAGATTGGGAATGTCAACTATAGTAGAAACCTATTCTTTATTTTAAAAGATCTGTACTTGCCCCATCCTTCCTTACTTCTACTCATGTGCACAGTCCTTATTCCTGTCATGTCAACTCAGTAAGGAAACAAGTGGCTCTGTGTGTGTGTGTGTGTGTGTGTGTGTTCAAGGTTTTCTCCTTAACCCAGAACTTCAACATTTTAAGCAGCACTTTTCTCAGTTTGCTGCTAAGATAATATAATGGTATGATAAAAGCCATAAATGTCATCTTTTTTTTTTTTCAAAAGCATGCCCATTTCAACACAAAATGAAGGTATTAAAGTGATGACTGCTAGACTGCTCACTGGACAGGAGGTGAAAAAGAGGGGGCATTGCATGAAAGAGTCTATTACTCACAAAAATAGGTTGTGTTCTTTGATTTTTAGAGGAAATGGTTGAGATTTGTGAGTGTGTTAATTTTTTGAGTAAAATGCACGTAATGAATACACTGGTGGAGATGGAAGAAGCATGAATTTGTAAGGGTAAAAAATATAAAATTTCCATTGGGAAATCCTTTGACTGACCACACAGTGCTACTGAGCTTGGCTTGATCAACTTCTGTGTTATTGAACAAAGGTGTAATGCAATCATTATGAAGGATAGTTCTCTACCATCATTTAACCTTGTTTTGCCCTTTCCCTCTCACTGCCAATATGAAAACCAAATTAGCAAATGAGTAAGAAACAATCAAACCTCTTTTCAACAAAAATAAAGATTCAGCCACCTCTTCCTTGCAAAAAGAAGATGGCATTGCTATTTGGGCGTAATACAGGCCACTAATGGTCCCCCAAAACAATTGACAGAGCTAGACTTGCTTTAGCTGACACCCTAAAGCTTTGAATGAAAGACAGTAGTTAAAAATACTTAAAATAAAAGGAAAATCAAAACAAATGCAAGCTAACTCAATGTTTTTGAAAATGTGATTCTTAAGCAGAATGTGGACAACTCTACTATCTACTTTACTTCAAAACTGTAGCATGAAAGCTGCCTTTTGGGAAACTGAGGTATAGGTGTTAGTGTAGAAATGCTAAATAACTAGGAAGCATTAGAAGAGTGGACCGTTACTGATCAGATGACTGAGGAATCGAACTGTGGTTGCTCAACAGACTTCAGGGGATCCAGGCAACCCCAAAAAGCTTTTCAGCTAAGAAATGCTCTTTCCTTGCATTAGAAGCAGCTATTCTCTCTTCATTTTAGCATGAGTTAAACTTACTCACCATAATCCTCTCCTCTTCCTGGAAATGTCTGCTTTAACGAAACATGCACCAGTATTGGTGTTTGTGTTTTTTGCTATATCAAAGTTTTCCTAATCTTTATTCCAGGCCACTGCTGCTGGGCATGATGTGACAAGCATGCTGGTTGCGAGGCTATGGTGTACGTAGAAGAGTGATTTTATTCAAACAAGAAGTTGTGGCTAGGTAGGCATTTTATTAGCACTTATGCAGAGTAGCAACTTGCTGCAGTCTGCAAGTTTTTAATCTTTAAAGTACACGTAAAACTAGATCCCTGAACAATGGACCAATAACCTGGAAAACACATTTGGACTGCCTTAGAAGAAATGCATTAAACAAGCAGAGAAACAAAAAAAAGAACAATATTTCAAATAATACATGGTAGTATGGTGTTTAATAATTTTTTTTATACCATGTATTTCTCATATGGATTCCTTGTTCGCTTTGTTCTGTATGTGTGCATGACTTCATAAAATATATAAATACTTTCTAAGATCAGCCAATGTTCTTGTAGAACCGTCCCTGCAGCAATGGTGGTTTGCGTTCCCTTGCAGTCCTGTGCACAGCAAATAGTGAAGAGTTTTCACTTTGTTTTGAGATGACATCAATCGATGCTGATACACAAACAGAGATGCTTTAGGATGATAATGCACTTCACAAGCTGAATTTCTAGTTGTTAAGCAAATATGGCTGTGGTCATTTCATCTCCATTTAACACACATGGGAAAATATCAATGTCAAGAGAAAAAATGATTTTCAGGCCTCAAAGAGGATGCTATAAATGATGTGGAGGAAAAAAAGGCTAAAAACCTAAAAAAAAAAACCCAAAGAGAAAAAGCTTTAGAGCTTTCTTTTTTGCAGTTCAGTGAATTGGTTCTTTTTAATGGTTCACTAAACTGTATCAAGTAAATACTCAGCTCCCACTACAATACTGAAAGCACACACTAAGCTTCTTTGGACAGCTTTGCAACCCGTGCTGAGATGTAGCATACCACAGTTGTTTGGGTAGAAGCTAGCCCATTTAATGTGACTGCATCCGACATAGCCCGTATGAGAGTCCTTGACTGCTCCGTGGTCCTTGAGTGCTCTGTCACCACTCTTGGGCAGTATGGGGTTTAACGGGCACGTTCATTGGCAGTCCTCCCTCTGAAGCATGTGTCTTCTTTGGGTTGCTGAGTTGCAATGGGACATCTGAAAGTCCAAGAAGTACTCCCATATTTAGCACAACGGAGAGACTGCTATATGGTCCTCTATGGAGATGATAAAATGGACAATAGACAAAAGGTTACTTACCGCCTGTAATGTGTAAAGTTGAAAGAGGACAGGAATGCCCTGTGGGAACAGAAGAGTGGTCCATCTAGCCCAAGACTCCATTTCCAGCAGAGGTAGGAGATATTACACAGAGAAGCACATGAGTCTGGCCTCTCTGCAGCCTGTTATATTCCCGAGTGACTGTGATCATTGGATTAGGGATTTTAGGAGATACATATCTGCCTGATCCATTTTTTTATCTGTTGATGGACCTGTTATCCATGAACTTGCATACCATTGATAAAATCTGTCTCCTGTTACAGGTTCCAGAAGTTCACCACCCCTGTATAAGAAAGTACTTCTTTCCACCTGTTTTAAGCCCATTTCCTGCTATTTTCACTATGTGCTCTCTGGTTCAATACTGCAGGCCTTGGTGAAGGGCAATTCTGTGATAAACCTGATCTACCACCTTCATGATTTTGTGAATCTCAGTAATATCACTTCTAGCCATATTCTTTCAAACTGGAGTCCCAACCCTTTCTGCTTTCTTAGTAAAGCTACTGGTACACTGCCTCAGTCGCTTTAGTTGCTCTTTGTGTTTTTTTTCTAATTCTAGTCTGTCTACTGCTCTATTCTGTCTTAAGATGCACAGACCAAAACTGCAAACATACTTAAAAATATAGGTGGAGCAAGGTTTTCCTAGTGGCAAAATGATTTTCATTGTTTTGCTGTGACTATCTTTCCTAACAACACCCAACATTTTGTGGCTGGTGTTGCAAACGAAACTCAGAATTTCAAAGAGCTGTTATTGATGACTCCAATAACGTTTCCATGAATGGTAACTATCTGTTCCGAGTACAGCATCAGGAAAGCAAAGTTTAGGTTATTTTTGCCTTGATACATTACTTCACGGTGATCCACATGGAAGCTCACCTGCCCCTGAGTGTTGTGCACACTCACTCATTATGGCTTTTGGAGTTCCTTACTGTCAGTGTAGCATTTGTCTGTCTGAAAAAAGCCTTGGTATTATCTGCACACTGCATTCTCCAGATCATTGACAAAGGTGTTGACTAATACTGGTTCTGACACTGATCTCTAGGGGTTCCTGAGGTTTATATTGATGTGTCTTGCACATGGTTAGCAACACATTTTATGACAAAACAGTTTTCATTTATATTTTTTATTTATAATATTTTATTCAATGTTAAGTGTTTTTAAGGTGCAATTCCACGGCTCCATGGCTCATTCAGATTTCAAATGCTTCTCCTTTCATTTACTTTTATAATATTTACAAATATTTTGGCTTAGTGGTTAATCTCATTGAAGCACACCATTGTCTCCCGTGAAAGGCGCCTTCTTCTCTAGATCCCAGTGCTAGCAAACAGACTAAGGAAAGACTTAAAATTTGCAAACAAAATTTGACTTTTGTACAAATTGAAAATGCCAAGCATCTGTCTCCCTCTGTCTCGGCCTGTGCATTCCCCTATCCTGGCAACAGAAGTAATATCAGAGAGAGACTCATTTGATAGTGTCCCTTTTGCCTGGAGTTAGGAGAGCACCTTTCCAGTTTGTTACTTGTTGACTGTCATTTATTCTGCAACTGTATCAAATGTGCTCTTGGACCTGTTCTTCCTGGGAAAGTGTCAGTCTGTGAATGACATTTCCAGAGCATACCTCAACCCAGTGATTTATTGAGGCAATATATCATCCAAGTAAGGTCCTTTAACCATGTTTTTACTCACTAGATGATACCATCCAAAGAGAAGGAAATCTGAGTCACTGTTTAGTTGTGTAATAAAAGGTATGTCAGGAAGCAAGATGCTCTTGAAACACTAAGCATGTATGCCTCCAGGTATACTGGCATCCTTGCACCTTCTTTCGCAAGCATGTTAGTGTGCTGAATAGGCCTCCATACCTGGTCGCTAAGGTCTTGGTCTCCTTGACAACTAAACTTTTCAAAGATTACATGAAAAATGTTTTCTTTAGCCCTCGAGCTGTTTTAGTGCTTTAAAATGTCAGAGAAAAGATCCTTTAGTCCTAAGGGTAAGGAAGAGGTGGTAATGGAGAGGGAACAGAATATTTAAAAACATGTTTACAGAATAATTCCGCACCACAGGATAGCCCAGTAGGAATGCCCTCAAAAAGGGGGGATCTGAATTTAAACTTATTAATAAAAATATATTGCTTCAGAATAGATTGGGTTTTGGTGGCAAAATGAAACATTTCACCTCTAATTTACCTCCCTGAATTCAGCTAAGGTTGATAACAGGAATGCGATCTAAATATGCTTTTTGGCTGCTACTGTGTGATAAAATTCACAGGGAATGAGCTTCAGCTTTGTTCTCTTCTTGGCATTTTTCGTTAGAAACATGGGGTTGTGTTAGCTGGGAGTCGGAACCACTGCTTGGTCAGGGTTGAGGGTATATTTGCCTCTGTGGTATACTAATTTAGGTATTGCTGAAACAATGAGTTAGCTGTTAGAAATGACAGTCTCTGTGTTCCATAATAAGCTAAATAGCCCTGTGCTTGCTGTTTGGTGTGAGAATTCACGTGCAGGGGCAGCTCTGCGTGCAAGAATGGGACTTTTCCTTCAGACCAGTTTCTCACTTTGGGCACCAAATAAGACATTGCCAAGGGTGTAGGAGAGAAAAGAGTAAAATGCCAGTGGAAGCGGAGCCACCGAGCTGGTTAGGAAGTGGACCTGGACAGGGGTAGGCTCTGGCCCAAGTTGGCACTGTGGAGCAAGCTCTTCTGGTGGATAGTGGAGCCTGCAGCACTACCCAGCAAGTGTGCCCTTCCCGAGCAGTGACATGGAGAGGTGACATGGAGAGAAGGGGCATGGCTTGTTTCTATGGCTCGGAGGCAGAGGTGATGAAAGTGCAGTGAGTCAAAAAAAGGATGCTGCACTGAGGGACCAGTGGGCACCACAACTTTGGCCTTCTTTTCCAGCAGGGCTTGCACACAGTCATGGGAAGCTAGTGGTAGCTTCTGTTTTGCAAGTGGTTGCCGGTGCCTCAAATGGCTTTCACCCGAACCTGTATTTATAGAGGTAATTAGGGAGGAGGTGGTGAGGAAAACAGCTGAAAGGAAGTTTTTGCCTGGGGCTCAATATTTACAGGCTTGGGGGAAGACCCTGTTTTCTATAATCAACAGAATGTCCATCTGTGGGAACAGTAACCTCATCTCACTGTTCCTTTTCCACACTGACTTGTCTACTGGTTTATCTTAGATTGTCATTACAACTTTGTATCTTCATTTTTGCTAGTCTTCAAATACTGGGAGTTCTGAAAGAAATACAGTTCTTTGTAGCTTTTTCAGATTAAGGGCCATGGTCTCAGATGAGGACATCTAGGAATAGGAAGGCAGGTGACAGGTATAAGGTACATGAATAATTGTGAATTTGCTCATCTTCAGCTTACTCGATCTTTTTTTTGTTGTTTTGGTTTTGTTGTTTGTTTGTATAAATCTTCTTTCTTCAGTTAAAGTTTGTCTCATTCTGCACATGTGGTGCAAGCTGGTCTAATTTCATTGACGGTTGCAGTCAGTTGTCTGCAAGAGGACTACTGTAGTTTTTTACCGGTACATTGACTCCCTAACTCACCCAACTGCCATGATTCAGATTAATGGAGTGCCACCCACCGGGTAAACAGTAAACCCTTTTAGGTCCTATTGCACAAGATCTGTGATTGACTGATGGCAACTAATTATGTTATGAGAGAAGAGGTTGATTTTCAATCAAGGTACACTTTGCTGATGATTCTTCATTTCGCAAACCTTACTCTGACCAGTCACCTAGGCTTGGTTGATGGCAAATATCAACATATACAGGAACTTTATGAATCTAGATTGAATTCTGGATTTCACTTGTCTAAACTATGCTATCCTATCTTCAGTCAAATGTGGCAATAGAATCAACTGATGGCTCTCCATTCTGCTCATGCCTATTAATGTTGAGACCTATATTTCGCGATTCACCATTCAAAGCCATAGTAAATCAGTTTGAATTGATACATTCTGCATATTGCCCCATCATGCCCAGCAATTCTGGGTTCATCCACTGATGTTTCCACAGAATCTGATTCAGCTCAGAATATTGCTGTGGGATTTAGTTTGACCATCATATTTGAGAGACTTGGCCTCCCTCATAACAGGCCACAACAAACTGAAAGTTTTCTGTGATCACTGATGCCCCTCACTGGACCCACAAGCAGATGACAGACTTGCTGCCTGTGAAATATTAAGAGTATTTGTGATACCTTTGATAGGAGAGTGCAGATACCGTACTCCACTTGTTAACCTCTGGTCTGAAGCAGTGATTCCCTCGGCTCTAGAAGATATTTGCTGTCTGACCCAGAAGCCGGGAATGCATGAGACTACCTCAGTTAAAGGATTGCCAAGAAATTCCCACCTTTTGGTGCCTTAAGTGGATGGCCATGACTGTCAAATAAAGCTCTGGCCTCTTGCACCTTTGTGTAGGTGACTGAGCCCTGCTGTAACCACAGTTGAGAGCTAGTAGCCTCTGCATCTCATTAATAAACTATTTAAAGCTCTTGAACAAACATGCCTTTTCAGGGAGCATAAACTCATCTGACAGGGCGCTGAGAGCAGATCTCTTTCTGCAGTTGGTACAGGTAAATCCTGTCCTAGTCCTTGCCTTTCTAATGCTCTAGCAACATTCCAGCATTTTATTTAGAAGATTCAGAGGAAGATGTTAGACTAGGATGTAGCAGCATGTCTGGATGACACCCACATTTATTTTGGGAACCCAGGAACAACACAGTTGGCATGTTCAACTTGTCCTCAAATGCCTCCACTATAATAACCTGTTTGCCAAGCTGGAAAAATGCAAATGTGATCAGACGGTTGTGGAATCTGTGGGCTATGAAATTGCCCTTGGGGATGAACTGGGGAAGGTTCTCTGCGAGATTGCTGCTGTGGTCGGCTGGGCTTCCCTGGGGGATATGTGGAGGACATTGTGCCTGTGGTTCAGAGTCCTTTGACAAATTTCACACACATTTACCCCAAATGCAGAGATCTTAAGGCCAGATGAATCAGAGCCTGGATAGCAGTCTTATTAGTCCCTCTCTTTAGGACAGAGCACACTTTTTGTTTAGATAATCTCAGAACTCAAACCCGTAAAGAACCAATCTTAATGGATTTTGTCATTCATGGAATCACTTGCTTTTTCAGTGTTTTCCAGGTCTTCCTCTGTGCTGTAGAAGATCATAACAAAAATTGTGCTGGAGTTTCTAGAGAAAAAATATAAATTGATATGTAGTAGCAAAGATGCTGTTGTCTAATATGCTCTCCTTGATGAAGAAATACCAAGTCTCAACTTTGCTGTTCTGGAGCATTGCATAAAAACATCTATAATATCTGAATGGTCAGACTGTTTAATACCTGAGAGACTCTGGGACAAGCAAGGAGAAGGGGAAAATTAAGAATTATGTTTCCTTATGTTTTCTGCATTTCCACTCTTACTCCACTATTTGCTCTGTAGAATATTTCCTCCACTTTATATTTCATTTGAAAGCCTATGTGGCTTCAGGAGAGATGAGTACATACACACGTTACCAATATCTTGTCTCCTCAGCAGCACTTCATTGAAAAACCTTGCCATTCACTATTTTCTAGGACATCGCATCTCTCATAAGCCCCCAGCTTCTTCTACACCCCTCTGCCAGGATTTCCCACCTGTCCAGGAACTATCAGACTGTGCAACTGGGAGCATGGGAAGATAAACCTTTTATTTTTTTATGTTCTATTTCGGTAGCTTTAATATTCTGAGTGGAAGAAGGTTGAGAACCCCTGAAGGAGGGGAAGCATCGCTCTGAATGTGGCTGTATTAGGAGTTGCTCATGCTTCACATCAATTTACATCTGGTTTAAAGTCCTCTGAAAGGGTTATGGGGTTTATCTGATAGAGACAGAGGGTAAAAGTATTCTATGTCTGAATTGCTGATTGATTGCATACAGTAGTACAACAAATAATTCTTATTATGACTCATAATTCACCTATGGGGTTTCCCGTGAGGCTTGACGATAGATTTATGTGGGTTGCTTGGCTTTCCTTTTTACCTCTGGTTAGGAAGAGGAAAAAAAAATTCCATCTATATTATTGTTTTCGCAGAGATATTTCTTGTATAGAACTACTATTAAAAACACGTTTCCAGTTTATAAAAACAGTCTGTTTTATATTGCTGTGACATGGAAAGCTATTATCCCTGTTCTGTGTATCCATCTTTCTCAATATATGCTGCGCAGCAAGGGATCCTGCCCCAGCTACAGAAAACCTGTAAAACAAGGCATATTACTGCTTATCTACAAGCACTTCATGTCACAAAGAAATTATCTGTCTGATTAGCACCCAAGTATTAACTCTTTCACTGCTACTGGCACTAGCTGGCTGTAGCAATTAAGTAATTTTGTGACTCTGGCATTTTGCACCTCAGTAAAGGCATTGTTCTCCTCGGAATTCTCTTTCTTATTAATTTGCTTGACACACCTTAAGCTTTTCATTAACTCAAGCATCTTTGTTGCCTTTTGGTGAAGTGATAATAAAATTACAGATGAAGTGGTAGCAAAATGACTCAGCTAAAATGCGATTATTGTTTCTTTTGTACCTTTAATCAATAACATTTATCTCTGAAATATAATCATATAATGGACTCTATTAGTAAGTAGTGGATGGGCAGGGCTCCTTTTAATGTCAATGGGTGATCTAAGAGGTGTCAAAGGGAGAATAATACCCATCAAAGACGACATCAAAAGCCTGGGAATATACTTGTGTTCCTCTCTTTTAGTCTGCCTTTTTCTCTAACTACCTCACTGATCGTTCACTGTAGATTAGATTATATCTTGTTGCCTTGTTGGAGGTACATTGGAGCTACAATACTATAAAAACCTCCAGGAGACATTTCCTCTGAGTCCTTACTTTCGCTGGGAAAATGGACAGTACTGTATATTTCTCTTCTGCTGCTGGCCAGCTTTGCTAAACAGCCCATAGGAATAGCCAGCCTACTTTCTGTCTTATTTTAAAATTTTCTTTTAAGGACGAAAACTGAAGGAAAGTGTAATTGCTCTGTACACAAGCTGTGCACTAGGAGGAAGAAGAAATGGAGAGGTGTCTTCCTAATCCCCCTCCCTTATAAACAAAATTTCATGGTGAAGCTTCAGGGGTAGCACCAGGCTTACCCTGAATCTAAATAAGGGCTGGCTTAGGGTTCCGGGCTACGTTTGGTTCAGAGCGGGAAGGATGAATCAACAACGCAGGTGTAAGAACAAGCCTACATCACTGAAAAAGTGGACTCTGTCCTCTTCTCTCCCTCTATCCCCCCTTACGTCTTCTGAACAGGGACGCCAAGAAATCGATACTCAGTGTGATTGTGCTCCACAGCTCATTCTTCCACTATCTTTGTGGCTATTTCTGGTTTTGAAACTCATCTTGAGGGTGTGATTGGAGTTGGAAAATAAAAAAGTCCCTTCCACTCAATTCTACTGAAGGCTTAAAGCAATACATTGCAGATTTGACATGTTTGCCTGAGAGTAAGGTTTTGATTAAAACGCAGGGATTCCTTAACTGAAGTCCACAGGATCCCAAGCATTTAGTTACCTATAGATCTGTTTTACTGTTTTGGTTTTGGGTTAAAGTGATTATAAAGGATTCAGCCATTGTGAGGATTGCCTCTTTTGTTCATGTGTCTCAACAGACTCTGAGAAGGTGTTAACTGCTGGAAGAGATCCTTATCTTGTGTCAGAATTCTCCATAAAATACAGCCCACAAAATTTCCTAAGGCTTTTTTATGTTAATAAAACCTGCAGGTTTTCAAAGAGAAGGTGAAATGGAAAAGGCAATTACTGCTGAAATTCAACAACTACAGGGAGAGATCTGTGACCCCACCCCTGGCAGGTGCATGCTCTGTCCACATGAAATTATCAGCTTCTATCTTCCGAGGTCTGCTGGGTCAAAAGACTTTCTGAACCTAATTGCAAAAAATGCTCAAACTTGCCTGTGAAGTCATTGCACCTACGTATAATAAACAGAAAGACAATTAACATTTCATAGTTTAAGCATCTTTCCCTCCTTGGTCTGAAAGCATGCCACCAAATGCTTCCTGTTCCCATTAAACAGCAAGAGGCACCAAGGTACAACAAGGTAATGCTGGGGAGGTGAGGGGAGTTTGCCACCTCCCTGGTTTTCTTGTTCCAGGTCACATAGTGAGCCAGTGGCTCAAACTTGGAGTTGAACTCTAGTCCCTTGACCCTTACCTGCTTGCTCTAAACAGTACACAGTGGATAGATGTCTCCAAATGAATGTAAAGGGAAACAAAGTCAGGCAGTTTATTGTCTCTGCTCACAAATGTCTGTATAGTCCACAAACCTCATAATTGGAAGGAGGCCAGTGAAGATATTTTTACTATAAAGTGGCTATTAAGGTAACAAGAGTATTACTGGTTTCTCCTGAAGTTTACCTGTAAATCACCACTTCCCTTTGTCCTGTGAGTCAGCTGCACTGTGGGCATGTGTGGATAACATGAAAAGTTTACGCAAGCATCCCTCCTCCCACTATAGCTCCCCTGCCTCTGATCCTTTCACAGTCTGCTGCTTCTCCACCATTATGTGCCCTGTCCTGGTCCCCCAGCTGCTTCCTCTCTGCTGCTTGCCCCCTTGCCTGTGCTTTCTGATAGCTGTTCCATCTGTGACCCCACTCATGCCCCTGTCTCTGACTCCCTGTTGCTTCTGCCTCTGTTTTTTTCAAGTCTTCAGATAAAACTTGTTTCCAGCCCTAATCATACTATAAAACAAGTCCTCAGATAATTGGCTCTTTCACTAGGATACAGATCATTTCAGTGCTTGGTGAGTTCTTGAAAATATTGTGAATACTTGCATAGTGTATGTGTCTGTCAGAGAGAGATTTGTTGAAGGGGAAATGAGCATTTTTTCCATCTTTAAAAAGTTCTTGTGCAATGCCTAATCTCCATTATCTTCAATGGACACCGCACAAACCTATGGCAACGGATAATGAAGTCATGCTTTAGTTTCGGCCTGACAAAGATAACCGTGATCATCTCCCTTGCTTGTGACAGCGGTCAGAGCTGTGAAGAAGTATCCCATGGAGTGGTGCAGAGAGAAAAGAGGAGAGAGGAACGCTGTGATGCCTCCTTTTACAGCAAGTCACAGCTCTGTAGGTCAGGGTGAGCAGCCCCATGGGAGGAGACGCAGGCTATGTCCACAGGGCAATGAAGAGGTTAAAGTGGTTCTTCAAGCTCAGGGTGTGACCCATGAGGTATCATATTAACTCATCTGATACCTGTACATCAGTATGAGCCCAACAAGTAAAAACCTGCTTTAGAGAAATTAAATTAAGCAGTTGAAGGAAACAGTCATTTTTAATAAGGGGCTTCTATATAAAAAAATCCCAATACTTTTTTATCTATTTATTCCTTTCAGTCACTCATTTTTATTTTATCCTTCATAATTAAAAAGGAGACAAAATCAAGTCTTTAAAAATGATCTGATGCTACAATTTTGTGTAAACAATATTGGTGGAATGTAGGACTGGCTGTCTATGTCCCCAGTCTCTGATAATATTTTAGTTTTCTGTTTATTCAACTCAAAATATTTTTGTGCCATCTTAGAGATGCCTGTTAACAGTCATGGGGTGATATAACAGTGGCTTTGCTAAGGTAAGTAACAAGCATGTGTGCGTATGTGTAAATGTTTAAGAACTATATTAAAAATAACGTTCTGAACTAATGCAAAAGGCCACCATTTTATCAAAACCCTTCCCATGGTGAGTGGGGTGTTTCTGGACATGTGGTCCCAATGACGTGAGCGGTGCGAGATAAAAGACCCAGAAGGTAAACAGGGCCCTCAAGAGAGAGGATCTCATTTTCCACTGCCTTTACCGTCTGTGGTCATCCCCTTAAATGCACGGGCTGTGTACGCAGCTGAGGGCCTGGATGCTGACTGTACGTAGTCATTTTCCAGGGGAGTAATGCTTAGCAGACTTGGAAAGCAAGGGAAAGTTAGGCCTGAAGCCTTTTTGAAGGTCCCACGTAGCTTCCGCTGAACCTGTCCTGCGCTTGTTGGAGCTGTAACTACAGGCTAGATGGTGAGCTGGACTCTGAAGAGGCACACAGGGAGAGGCAGCGACAGGAGAGGATGACCGAGGAGAGACTTCGTGGAGTTTCAGCCTCTCTGAGCTGGGGTAATTATGAAGCTACATCAGTTTGCTGTAGCTGAGAGTCTGACCCAGATGACCAGAAATGCGAATCGGACGTGAGGACCCAAACTTACCATACTCATCTTCATGCATGAAGGAGCACCTGGCAGTGGACTGGACGCAAAAGTCCTCGAAGCTGGTGAGAATCCTGCCGTCGCTCTGCTGCCTCAGCAGTGGTGCTGCAGCAAAGGCACGGGGTACTTGGCCTTACATTGCTCCAGCTGATTTGTTCAGGAACAAGATTGTTCTATTTTGCAAAGTTAATATTCATCAAATGTTAATGAAAATACATAACAAATAATTATGACAAACATACCATCTGATTAAGATGAAGGAGGATGACAATTCTTGTGAATTTTTAATCTGAAAAAATAAAGAACATTACATTAATAAGACTTAATTATATCATTAAATATTTAAATTTACTTTCCATAGTAGATTTTATTTTTATTTAACTTATTTTGTTTTTAAATATTGCTAACATTTTTATGAGATTTGTTCATAAAAACACATCAACAGATACGGTTTTGTGAGACAAGAGGAATTTTAACATCATGTATTCATTATATTGATCACAATTTCAATTTTATTTATCTTTTAAAAAAGCTAATAGAACCCTTTTACAGTTTATTATAATTCACAGTATCTCTGTCTATAGATAAATATTTAATAGCATTACTAATGCATCATGCACAGAATATTTATTAATTAGAAAATATGAATTACTAGTTGTACATTTCAATAATTTGCATTTAAAATTAATGCTACATTTTTCCAGGAAAACATGATTAACATTAAGAATCTGACTTCAGCTGACCGAAGCCAGGCAATTAAAAGTGCACGCTGCAAACTTAACTGTCACCCCACAACGTTGTGACCAACAAACGAAGAGGACTCTGAACAAGAGAGGGTGCCACATGACGGACACTAACACACACCCTACAATGCTCGTGGGCATACTTTGGCTTCAGAGAAAAGGAGACACAAAGGCAAAGTTTCAGCACTCCCTAATTTTCGTCGACAAAGCCAAACAGCAGTTTTATTTGGTAGATTTGACAATGTGGTTCTGCCGTGTAGTCCTAGGGATAAAACCGACTCAGGTATCTTTGTGTATCGAGCAACCTTAGGGAGCAGATGCGGCTCAGCTTTCCGGGGCAGGAGAGGCGGACGGGGAAGGAAGGGCTTGGGGGCCAGAGGCCGAACCAGGGGACAGGAGGAGGAGCAGAGCTGGGTCCTGAAGAATAGCTTTGCTGGTGCTCCAAGAAGCCAATGATAAGGATTCAAATTCGGTTTCTCCCATCTTGTCACTCTCTGTGAAATTATGCAAGCTATCATGAGACGTGTTCCTCCAAGACACTTGTTTAATATGTAAGCAAGGTATTTAGGTCAGGTGTTAGACTGTGACTTTACCTTCGCTTCAAAAGTGCAGTATCTGCCAAAACTCCCTTTTCTGTGAAACCGGACATTTTTTTCAAACTAAACTACTGTTTTTCTTTTTGTGGATTTATTCTTTTCAACTGAAGTTTCCGGAAAGTCAGCAACTTCCTGATTTGTTAATTTTAGAAAAAAATTCTACTTTTTCTAAAAGAAGACATTTATGGCACCAAGAACAACTTCTCAGTAAGGTCTGTTAAATACAAATAACCTTCCTGGAACTGTTTGTCAGGCAGACATAGACATGACAGACCAACCAAAAACTTTCCTTTGAGGTATCAATCTGTTAGGTTAATCTGCAATGTAAGTATGCATTTTACTGCGTTGTTAAGCAATAACAGAGATGAACTTGTCATTTAAGGGATGGGTTAAGTATTTTTTAACCTCAGAGGTGGCTCAGTAAATGAAGAGGTTAGAAGTGTTACCAGTGTTTCACAGTATAGACCATCTTTCACCAAAAGATTTAAAAATGCTTTATAAAGTTTGAATTTTTAGAGTATTTACAGCCTTTACCTATCAAACACTGGACTGTGTTTTCTGATAAAGCCACTAACAGACGTATGTGTGTAAAAATTTTTATTTTTTTGCTTTTGCCATGTGTTTATGGAATATTATTGAATACAGCCTACTGCAAATAGCTGTACAACTACATCAAACTATTTGCAGTTACCACAGCTATACCACAATATATTTATGTGTGCATATTGCTCTGTGTGTGTGTGTCTGTGTCTGCGTGTGTGCATACACACGCAAACAGATACACCACAGCACTATAATCTGTGTGTGCGTATGTGAACTGGGCATTTATAGTTATATATGCTCACATATGTGAAAAAGTACTGATAAAGTTTTGTGGTAACAATCCCGCATATGATGGTCAACATACCGCTCCCTCCCATAATTTGATAATTACAGTAATAAAAGAAAAAAAAGGCTTACACAGCCAGGAAGCAAAAGAGAAAAACCTCAGGTTGGTTGCCACTTCACTTTTGTAGTGACTATATATGTTCACACATACAAGCACACACATGCAGTTTCTGATAAAACGAGTTGTTTCTCAAAAGGCAGAGAGAGAAAAAAGAGAGGCCTGGTGAAACCCTCAAGTTGCTCTTGAAATTACACCTATACCTGTTGTCGTTTTCAGGAAATCCACTTTGTTTAGTTGATAAACTTGTTTTGACTTTTCAGTGGAAACAGTTTGCTGGCACTACTTCCTTAACTGTAGGCCAATTTCTGACCTCGGTTTCATGTAACTCCCACTGCATTCAATATAGGCTGGCTGTGTAAGGCAGGATAGAGCCTTTCTGTTTACAATTATAAGAGCACTGAAAGGTATTTTGTTGTTATTACTGCTTGCATTGCTAGAACTGCATCTGAAGATGTCTATTTTAGGCAGTGTTCAGACCGCAGATATGCTTAGCCTAAAATTCTCAAAAATATTGAAGTGCATACACAGAAAAACAGAAGGGGAGGAATCAACGAAAGGGATTTCATTTTAGCCGAATACACTCTATGGCATCTTAATTTTATACTGATGAACCAAAGTATTGACATGTAATGATTTTGGTGTAAATCACATGCTTTGATGTGCAGAAAAGTTATGGAGCATTTTATATGAAGTAATAATGTTAAGTAATTCTATTGAACTAATTACCAGTTAATCTGACATTTAATAAAATAAGTAACACTGAATGTGACGTGAGGGCAGCTTTTATGGACTTAAACTGTAATCAGTTGTATGGGAGTCAAAGGTGTAATTTTTGCTGATGGTGGTGAACAGAGGATGGTGGCATTTGCTAAAGAGTTTCTTGTTTTCATTATTCTAGGTTGAATGATTGCTCCTAGGCAAACTGGGAAAAGATGCCCGTGTTCTTAATGATAAGAAGAAGCTATGAGATTGACAAAAAATATATCCATGTTATTTTTTATTGCAGCTACTTGCTATTACTAAGCATATGCCTGTTTTACAGGGTCTTGATTTGCAGCCCTACAACAGGTGCTGCAGTTTGGCTTTATATTAACCTGGGGTTCAGACTCATACTTGATGCTGAGTTCATTGTCTGTTCCCAGTGTCTGCTTTTGCCTCTCAGTCTGATTTGAGTCAGGAGAGAGGCAAAAGTTCCCCAGGCAGTTCAGGTACAGATTTAGGGCTGGTTTGCCTTGAAGGTAATATAGATGCAACTGACTCAAGCTGCTTGGTTCTGCAAATGCAAGCCCAAAGGCAGTATGGATCTGTGACTCATGTTAGGTCCACTTGATTTTGCTCCAGAAGTAAAATAGTTTCCTTAAGGGCCAGATGATCCACACAGGACTTTTCTTCTGTCCTTTCTTCTTGAAAATAGTTGGTATTTTTGTGCAGTGTGTTATTTGTAGAACGTGGTTCCAATGCCCCATCTTTGGCTCCTGTCATTACTCAGAGCTTCCCTGGTCTATGTTTATGTACCCTGAGTGTAAAATCAGAATGGCATGACTTAAGTTTGTGAGAAAATGCTCATAGCTAGTATAGTATAGTGTCATGGTTTAACCCCAGCCAGCAACTAAGCCGCACACAGCCGCTCGCTCTCTCCCCCCTGGTGGGATGGGGGAGAGAATTGGAAGAGTAAAAGTGAGAAAACTCATGTGTTGAGATAAAGACAGTTTAATAGGGAAAGCAAAAGCTGCACACACAAGTAAAGCAGAACAAGGAATTCATTCACTACTTCCCATGGGCAGGCAGGTGTTCAGCCATCTCCAGGAAAGCAGGGCTCCATCATGCCTAACGGTTCCTTGGGAAGACAAACGCCATCACTCCAAATGTCCCTGCCTTTTCCTCCTTCTTCCCCCAGCTTTATATGCTGAGCATGATGTCATATGGTATGGAATATCCCTGTGGTCAGTTTGGGT
>NW_008825260.1:1051621-1054484 GCF_000699105.1 Pygoscelis adeliae
GCACGCAAGCAAAGCAAAACAGGGAATTCATTCACTACTTCCCATCAGCAGGCAGGTGTTCAGCCATCTCCAGGAAAGCAGGGCTCCATCACGCCTAACGGTTCCTTGGGAAGACAAACGCCATCACTCCAAACGTCCCCCCCCTTCCTTCTTCTTCCCCCAGCTTTATATGCTGAGCATGATGTCATATGGTATGGAATATCCCTGTGGTCGGTTTGGGTCAGCTGTCCGGGCTGTGCCCCCTCCCAGCTTCTTGTGCACCTTCAGCCTGCTCGCTGGTGGGGTGGTGTGAGAAGCAGAAAAGGCCTTGACTCTGTGTAAGCACTGCTCAGCAATAATGAAAAACATCCCTGTGTTATCAACACGGTTTCCAGCAGAAATCCAAAACACAGCCCCATACCAGCTACCATGAAGAAAATTAACTCTATTCCAGCCAAAACCAGCACATATAGAAACATAAATACACCACATGTAAGAATAAGTACTTGTGCCAGAGTCAAAGTCATACTATTCCGTTATCATGTTCCATATTCACAGGTTGGTGGAATTCCTCCCAGTTATTTACATTAGATCCAGCATTTCTGTATAATGGGTGATGAATTGGGAGAATAAAATTGGAATAAAGATTTCAACAGGAAAAAAGGGAATAGATCATTTTTGTGAAAAGTTAGATTAATTTTCAGTTAGTGTTATGTTACAGATCACTGGCACAGCAGTGTGGAGAAGCTTGTATGAAAACTGTCTGCACAAGCCCAGCTGAATTCACTGCTAAAAGTTATTAATTCTTTTAGAAAATTTTAGAAAGAAAATGAATAACTTGCTCAGACATATCCTTTCTGATGTTTTTGGAACATTCTGTACCACAGATGTGGCCAGGAACAAGCTATGAGTTACATCATTTAGGACTATTCCCAAATCAGGTTGGATTGGGCTCTAAATTACATTAATTCCTTCAGCAAGGATTTTAAGGCTTGGTCAGACCAGAAGGACATACATTAATAATAGTGATAAGCCCCTTTCTGCAGCCAGTTTGTAAATCTGCGTCCAATGTTACCAGACCAATAGTACTGTTGTGAATGAAGTTATTGTGCTGAATTTGGTCATACAGCATGACATTCTTGTGCCATGCCATTCCTCCAGTAGCCTCTAGCACCTGCCAGGCAAGAGGAGATCGTGTCTGTAGAGAATGAGATGCCAACCCTCCCTGACATTGGTTTAGAGATTGTGATAAAAGAGAGGGAAAAAATACCAACTGAGCACATGGGTTAATGGCTGCTATTTTAATCCCCTGGGGCCATTGCCAGCTGCCATTAAGTCAAAGTAGCCCTCAGGCTCTACTTGGTTTCATGATGAATAATTTAGGTTTTCTTGGTGCAGAGCCAGGTTGCATTGGCTTTGTATGATAGATTCTACAGATCTCCACTGTGAGCACAGGAGTGGAAATATATGGTGGCACATACTGGTGCAACAGATCAACCTACTGTGTCCTCCAACAGCAACAGCACTAATCTTTATGAACCAGAGATTCTGCACATCCTTAGAGATGTCTTCCTTCCGCTATGGATACTCTTCAGTTTTGTGGAACCACTTACTTATTGCTAGTGAAAACCTTCTTTGGTATCCATTTATTTTAAGGAGTTAACTACAGGACTGGATATTTTCTACCCACTGAAAAAGTAGTTCATATCTGAATAAATAACTGAAAATGGCTTCTCACTGTTCAGGAAGTACAATCAATTTGAAATTAGGATTATGGAAACATCTGTGAAAATTCAAGTGTCATCTCAATTTGGGCTCATTCAGATCCTGTATTTTTTCTACTTCCCAAGCAGTGCATTTAAAATCTAATCCTAATTAACACACATAGTTTAATTATAGCCAACAAAATATTCTCCTAAAATTGTGTGTGCTGGTTGGGGGGTCGGGTAGGGAGGGAGGAGGCGAGGGGGAAACTAAACAAATGTTCACTGATTGTAAAAATCCTTGTTTCGTTAATAATATAAATCTTTAAAGACTTTAAACATACACTGAAGTTTGCTTCTCATGAATCAAAGTGGCATAAAAAGCACGAAGCAGGCACAGCACTCCTACTCCGTCTTTCTCCTTGCTCATTTCTTGGCAGTTTGAAACTAACAAAGAAACTTTGCACTGGAATTTAAAACTTTCCTTTTTGAATGGATTTCCCCATAACTTAACACATAAAATATACAACGCTGCTGCAGGTAGAAACAAATAAATCACGGATGTCATGGACAGACCTTGGGAAGATTTTGAAATTTGAGTGAAGCACCGGAAAAGCTAGGGTGGTCTGCTGCTGCAAACTACATTGTATGTCAGCAGAACTCTTTGGCACTACTGGATGGTTTGGAAGTCTTATGAGATTTTCAGCACTTCTGACTTTTGTTTCAGCATGACAAGTCTTGAGAAAAACATCATTTTAGACTGTTTCAGAATGCTTTTGTTACTCGATTGGACTTCAGAGTGCAAAATACCCCAGCTTAGGGTTACTCTATCCCTTTATGGGCACTGCTCGGTATCTCAAGACTTCTTTGCTCACTGGGTCTGGCCTGTGGAGAGCAGATTCCTAGTCTGCAACTCTAGCACTTTACCCTGGAATCAGACCTCTTGCCTGTGCCCTTGAGTGTACCTGGACTCCACAGTCTAGCTACCCTAGATCCCCAGAGCAGCCTTTCACGTCCACCAGCACCATCATGATGCTTACACAGTCCCTCAGGGTTCTGCTCAGGCTGTAGGTAAGATTTTTTTTCTGGGGATTTTGGGAAGAAGTTTTTAGAATGACGTAGCAGGGAATCAAGAAACAGGCCTAATACTTTGTGGAAAACAAAACTGTACCTGGTTATTA
>NW_008825260.1:1054928-1073992 GCF_000699105.1 Pygoscelis adeliae
CTCCTGCTTTGTTCTGCTTTTGTTTGAGGCTCTGTTAATGTTTCGGGTCATGCAGAGTTTTCCATGTCAGATCAATCCTATAAGCATCTCAGTATTTTGATGACAAATGTCCCCAAACTCTGATCAGAGGAGCACTGCTTCTTATGCATTCCTAGCTTCTTGCTGTTTTGTCATTTGTACAGATCTTTCTACTGCATGTTTTCTTTCATGAGGTTGTTCTAGCGGTCACGTAATAATAAAAGTTGATGGATCTAGATTTCTTTTTATTGATGTCTTTCCAAGAGGTGTCAAGATCAGCATTTTTCCTGTTCTGGCAGTAAACTAGAATAAAACAGCCTTGGCTTGACAAGGTCAGATATTTTTTCACTTCATAAAACAAAAAAAGAGATTAAAATAAAAAATGAACTTGATAATATCTTTTGAACATATCCCATTCCCTCAAACATGACAATGGAAGCAACGAGTAACCAAGTTTTTCTTCCTTTTTGGATCAGATTTAGTTCTACTTTCATCAGGAAAAGGTTAATTTTGGGGTCAGCTCTAGCTGATTTGAATTTTCAATTTTTTTCCTTCAGAGTGACTTAGGAGATCAGGAAACACAATGTCTTTGGAAATGAGTTAAAGTCAGCTCTATATCCCATCAGTAAGACTAAGAACGTAATGTAGCTAAATTTGGCCCAGAAAATTAAATTAAAATAGGAAAGTGTTATGCAGAATTGGACCATTGGACCTTTTCCTCATCTGTTTCCCATATGTGCTTTTGCACCGTATCCATTGACTTGACTGAAAGTAAGTTTTCCTACTGTGTTGTGACCTCTGCTGAAGCAGTGGCAACCGTAGAAGACTGAGCCGAGATCTCTTTCACCTCATGTCCCACATCCCATTGTCGGAGTGGTTCTAACAGCAGACGCTTTATTACCAGTGCTGATGGAAAAGGCAGCAAGAACAGTTTGATTTTCAGATCCCAAATGGATTTTAAAGTATAGAGAGTGACGAAAATCATCTTTTGATTTCTGAGCTGAGCAAACGTGTTCCTGAAGTCACTTAGGCAGAACAAATACGGAGATTCACTTTTCAGATATAGGCTTCGATTTTAAAGAATTTTTTGACTATGTTTGTGTGGATAGCACTTTCTTAACTTGGGGGTCAAGCACCATAAGTTTTTATCCTAAGTGCATATTTTATCGTGCATCCAAAGAGTAGGTAATACAGTAGCAGTGATAGTTTGCTTTCCTTCTCCTTCTGTGAATTATAACAGACTCTTCTGGCAGTCTGTTAACAACAAGACAACTTGGGATGGAGCTTGCAATACTATTTTCTGAATTCCCCTCTGTTACTTGAAAAAGCATTTCCACTCATCATTTTTGTAGGTGCTGCATTGAAAGAGAGGTAGGAAGAATGATACCTGAAAGGGCTCAGTCCTTGCTTTTGAAAACAAATACCAGCAACTATGCCAGACATTATTGCATGGAGAGGGAATTAAACTTTTTGTAAATTGCAGTATTTCTGTTTCATTCCCTCTGCCTCAGCATTCTGGGAATGGACTGGTACTGGAGGTGACTTAAAGTGCTTTTAAATAAGTGCAGAGAGAGATCAATCATCTACTGTTTTGTCTGAATTAGGAATAGTCCTAGGTGGAAGCCAGTCGCATGCCCTCTAGAAGATCAGTGAAGTGGTAGCTACAACACATCTATCCACAGTAAGGTATGGGGGCGAATGCCACTTGCAATTCTGAAATGTCTAACCTTAAAAACTTCTGCCAGTTCAGAGGAGGTGCATGATCCCTGTCTTCTGGTCTCTTTTCACAGAGATCTCAAAACCATCAGGTGTTTGGTCTTCATTTTTAAAGCTTTACATAGGATCCAACGAACTTACTGGAAGGGACTGCTCCATCCTCCCTAATCAGAGTTGGTCAGCAGCAGAAAGGCAGAGATCCAGCAGCACCTGAGAACTGAGTCAAGGCTGGCACTTTCAGGCATCATGGTGATAGACTCAGGAAAGGAACATGGGTACAAAGCTAAGGCTTACTTAATTGCCTGTAGTGAGGAGATGTGACTAGAGGACCTGGGACTATGAACACAGCCTTAGCCTTACTACTCTTATGACCAGAATCGTTACGGAAGCTGTGCAGCAACTATGGCTTTCTCAAAGCTATCTTAAGAACAGTGTTTTCTTCCCATAATGAGGTGATTCCCCATGGTGCTTCATGAACTTGTTGAGTCTTAAACTGACCCTTAACATTTTGCCCTAGATATTTCTGAGCTTTTCTCAGTTAGTAACTATTCAGAGAAAGAATAAAGTTGTAATTATTCTTAGCTCTCAACCGTAAATACGGTATTATATCCTCCCCTCCCCAAGAATGACATGGGCTAAAAATTGAGCTTGAAATCTATTCTGTAGCAAAATTGTGGAAAACCAACAAAAAATAATAAAATAAATTGCACAGCTACACACATGAGCAGTTAAAATCATGTGAGACTTATGTATTCAGAACTGCGAATGCTTTTTAAACATACTAAAACATAAGTGGGTTAAATTTATCACCTTCCATTTTAATTTAAAAGATGTAGGAGAACATGTAGCTGAGGATTTTCTAAAAGAAGTAGTGATTTGAGCATGTTGGGGGTGGTGGTGGAATTGCTTGTAGTTTTATTCATTTAGGCATATCTTATCACTCCTCCTTTTCTTCCTTCTTGGAGGGCAATGAGAGAACCCAGATGCCAAGCTGTGGAACATGTTCTTCTGACACTAGCATCTGGCTCCTTGGCAGAATCCTCCAACTGTCATGCTGACAGCTTTCCTGTTGTGTCCTCGTATATTTTTATATAAGAAAATTGCAGATGGGTTCTCTTCTCAAACTAATACGCTATTCTGTTGACCCTTATCATGCAGAAATGTGTTGGTTTTATCTGTTTGTGAATGAGACCTTGGCCAAATATACTTCAAAAAGG
Source organism: Pygoscelis adeliae (assembly GCF_000699105.1). Taxonomy (NCBI): domain Eukaryota; kingdom Metazoa; phylum Chordata; class Aves; order Sphenisciformes; family Spheniscidae; genus Pygoscelis; species Pygoscelis adeliae. Next base: position 1,057,880 of record NW_008825260.1, read on the forward strand.
ATACTTCTCTGTTCGTCTCTGAATTTGTCTGCAAGCTGTCTGGGAAGATGCCAGAATCCTATTACACACCCTTTTTGTGCCTTTAAGCAGTAAGTCCTTCATTCTCTCTGCTGTACAAATAGATTGCACTTTTTGCAGCAAGCACACTTGTAAAATACAAGCATATTTATTTAATAGTTTCAGTGAAAAAAAAAAAAAGAAGAAAAAAATTCTCCCTTGAAATGGGGAGAAATGTGGTTTGGTTTACTATGTTTTTTTTTTTACTGGAGGTTTTTGTTTGTTTATTTTTAATTTGACATTACCTAGTCTGCTGCTGCCTTGAAGGATTTTTCGACCCCCAGAGTTTTGCCAGAGACCTCCACTGCAGAAAGCTTTATAATGTTACAAAAGTAGCACAGTGACTTCATTTAAAAATTAAAATAAATTAAAAAAAAGTGCAAAGATTTCACTTATTAACATCCTCCAAAACCTCTTGGTATTTTCTAAATGGAATTTTCATAGGACCGCATCACATTCAGACACATGCCTGACTTATGTGGATCATCACGAGTAGTCCCAGTGACTTTACAGTGAAGCACAATTGTGCTTCAGTTTAAGGCTGTGCTCAGAGGGAGCCTGATGGGTTCTTGACTTCAGGCTTGACAAAGCCTGATATATCATCAAAAAAGATATATCATCAAGGTGACAATAAATACTAAAATTTCCTATGTTACTTGCTCTTGCTCTCCTCTCCCATATAGGCCTCTTCCTATCAGTGTTATGTATTTGTCTCTTCCAAAAAAATCCAAAGACACGCCTCCCCCTCACCCCCCCAGATCTCAGGTCTCCTTTAAATACATAGCTTTGCTAGCATGAATAAGATCAAACACAGATAAGAAAATATTGCAAACACACAAACCAAAAATTATCTGGGGGTTTGCTCAAGTGGAGACTCCAGCTCCATGGGTGTTGTCCATGGAGACTCTTCAGGGCTCTTAAAAGTTGGCACCCATTGAGAATATTTAGCCATGATTCATGAGCCCACTCAGACTGACCTTCCACCCCATCTTCGCCCCCTCCTCAGCTCAAATAGCAGAAACCCGGATCCAAATGACTCCCTGATGGCAATATGGAAGATCGCCAGCTCTGATGAAGCCAGGTGGATTCCACTGAGCATGCTCTCTGTGTCCACACCAGGGTAACATCCTCGGAGTTTGACTGTTGTAAGCTTCTCCTAATTTATTCTCCTAGCAACAGATACTAAGACTCGATTGCCACTGGTTTCTTGTTTGTTGTTTTTGCAGTAAATAAAGCCACAATGAGTAATTTTATTGTTCTCCCACCTCGGTTGTTCAGTTTGTGTAGCTATTCCAAGAAAAAAAAAATCGAGTCAGCATTAAAGGAAGAAGAGGTAAGTTTCTACAGGTTTCTTATTCCTATTATCACAGGAAAGAATCTTTATAAATTTCCAACGAACACAAGTACACAGAAGCAAACAGGTATGTGCATGACTACTATGTTAAGTGATACATTGTCCCATATCATTTTCTCATCTCAAACTTTGTCATAAATGAAATAAATGACATTGGAACTATTCAGGAAAGATCATAAATATCAAGAGTGAATTTCTGCATTAAGCATTAACTGTGATGGGGCCAGGATTTCACTCCAGTTTCCCAGCCATACAGTGCAAGTTATTTCCTGCTGTTTTCTTGTTTCTGTTTTAAACATTCTGATTCACTATTGGGTTAATCATCTACTAAATACTGTCTCCAGGTGGTTTGGGTTTGCTGTTCTTATCTCCATGGCCCCAAGGGACTATACCTTCCAAAGAACTGAGGGGAGCCCAAGCACTGATATTATGCAAGAAATAGAGACAGAAACAAAATACATCAGCAACGGTATCAGCATGCTTTCATTTATACCACATTCTGATTTGAACATACGTGCTTTTTGAAGCACTTAGCATACACGAAGTCTCAAGTTGCTCCAGATTGCGTAAGCAGGTAAAAATGGTATTTGTTAAAGAGGCACAGAGAATCAAGGGAAAAAAATGTACCTTGGACTAATGGGTGTGGTACAATTAGAGAAACTTAGTAGGATAAGGTTTATATTTCGTATTTAGGTGACTCCTGTTGTGCCCAGTGCATCCCTTTATCCCATAGTCACATCAAATTTGCATAAGAATTATCACATGTATGATGCTTTTAGGAATGGGGTTTCTTTCTTACTTCAGCCATGGATCCTGTAGGCAAACCACTTACTTTACCTTATCTTCTTCCTGTAAAACAGTGATAGTATTTTCCACTGTTACAGAGGAATTCAAAAGGTAGATTCATCAGTGGTTGTGAGACGCTTAACTACTATAATAATAAAGGCCATAATCAAAGCTTGGGATTTTAGAAAGGCAAGTTTGGGATACATAGGAAGGTTAGTTAATAGATTGAAGAACTGGATTCAGGGTTTGAGAATTTGAATACTGAAGATCATTATCAGACATGGAATTATTTTAATTCAAAGGGGCAATGATATTGTTAAAGATAAGTGGAAAAACTGGAGAGAAGAGTATAGAATTCTTGGCATGAACAAAGGGTTTACCATGTAAACTTGTTTGTTCATCTTCAAAATGTCAGCCTCCATAGAAATCAAATTAAATTGTTCTCAAGCCTTTCTGAATTAGCACAGAAAATAAATGGCTGAAGTTTGTTAATCATATAAACAAAAACTGGGAGGAACTGGTTCTTCTATATGCTGATGGTGGGGTGTCAAGGAAGGAGGTAAGGCTAACCAAGGACTGGATCAAGTATTGAATAAATATTTTGTATCACTTTTCAGTAAAGGTGATGACTAAAGAGGATAATGGTAGATCACTTCTCTTCTCCATGCCTACCCACCACAACTGTTCTTTCTTCCCAAATTCAGTCACAGGTTCAAGCTGTTGCCCTGCCTAGATACTTGCCATTTGATGGTCCCTCTAAGGCCACGCAGGTCAGGAGGTGTTCTGTCATCTGAATTTTTTTCATGTTTGTAAGTCTCTGTATTACAATAGACCCAGTTCTGGAGGCTAATTTTTTTCTTGCCTTCTTAAGCGATGGCTCTAAGGTTTTTGGGTTTCCCAATCTCTTTCTGCAAGAGCAGCATGAAGTTTAGTGACATGAAGTTTTTTCATTACTCTGTTAAATACAACAAATTCAAGGATACAGTCCAAAAGCCTTCTGAAGTTGAAGAGTTTCCAGAACTGCATGATTGTTTTGAACAATTTCAATCTACAACAACAAAAGGTATCTAAAGAAAATGAGGATAGAGCAATAGAAATTATATCCAAGCAAAAGCAAAAATTAGGTTTCTATCATTCAGAAACAGAGAATTTGGACAACATCCAGTCTTTATACTGACAGCATCTACAAGCCTAGTACCAAGAATTTTTTAATATGCATATTTATAAGTCCTGTGCAAAGATTGAGAACAGCCAATATAGTATCTATACCCAAAAATGAAGCAAAAAGTTGATCCAGGCAACTACAGACTTGTAAACAGGATTTCAGCAGTATACAGTCTTAGAACAGATTTTAAAGGAAAGAACATGAAGATAAATCGAATACAGGTTAATTACAACATTGGTTTCACAAAGGTAGATCATTTTAGATAAACCCAGTATCTTTTAAAATTAGATAATAGATTTCTTAGACAATGACAGTGGATTGAACTTTATTCTTGAAGATAGTAATTATTTTTACAGGAGAACTGTCAGAAGAATAAGGATCTGCCAAAAGGAGAGACTGTCACAAATGTTTTCATGGGTGGTCTCAGGAATGATCCCATTTAACATATTGATTAGTGATATTGGAGATATAGAAGTAAGAATTACATGTGTATTTGTGAGATGTACAGATAACATAAAATGGGGAAGCATCACCTTAACAAAGGATTGGATCATCAGGCAAGGAGAACCAGATAATTTTGTTGATGTGAGTGGTGAGATGAGATGAAATTTAATAGTACAGATTGCAAAGCTAGGGATTTAAGGAGCAGTAACTAGATTTTTTTCTTTAATATAATATGTATTTATCAGTTGAAGATAGTGGAAAAGAAATATGGACATACTAGTTTTCCTGGATGATGACTACCAGTTGCCATGCAGAGCAACTTTGAAAGTCTATTGTAATTGTAAAGTCTATTATAATTGTAAAATGCACTATAATCTAAGGCATTTTCATGTTATTTCATTGTTCAAAGCATTGACAAGGTCTCATTTAATTTATATAAAGTTCTGGTCACTTGTGTTCATGAAACACGACCTTAAAATGGAAGCAGAGAAAGACTACTAGTATGCTTATAGGAATGGAGAATTAATCTCATGAAGAGAGATTAAATGAGATGTTTTGTTAAGCCTAGACAAACAAAGGTTGAGAGGGGATAGGATGATTCTTCAGAAATATATTCAGGAATAAGTGTTAAAGACAAAGAACAGCTATTTAACAGGAAAGGTAATAGTGGCATAAGAGCAATGGTTCTAAAATTATCCTGAATAAATATAAAGTGGATACTAGCAGAAGGTTTCTTACTACTCTTGGAGTTATTTTTTTCCATATAATAGCAATGTAAAGAACCAAAATTCCTTGAATATGATAACTTATAGAAGAGTTTGTGTGCTTAAACAGGTGAATTTCTGGAACAGGGAAACTGCAATACAAGTTTTTGGATATCCAGTGTGGTGGTGTAACAGAGTGAGACCGACATAAGACTGAACCGCAGTTTGTGTGCATCCTCCTCATATTGCAGACATACCATATTTCAGAGTTCCTACTGGTTTCTCAAAGCAACCAGGAAGTAAGTTCCTTGCTTCCTCATCCCTTTGAGAAAGTTCCTTGCTTCCTCCCTTCCTAGGCAAAACTTGTCCCCTCTCCCTCCCCCACCTGCACAGTCAGGTTGGCAGGAATATGTAGCCTTTCTTTTGCCTTTCTCTGAAGTTTGGGTATGATTTGCTTGCTAGGATCACCGGGGTGATTTATTAAACCTTAGCAATCTGCTATTGGAGAGGGAGTCTCCTGTCTTCTTCTTGCAGGACTTCACACTTCTGTAAACTGGTGTTTGGTTACAAGTTTGTTAGAGCATGCCAAGAAGCTTTTGGTGGCTTATGGAGCCTGGTGACGTGTGGCACAGAGGTTACGTGAAATCTTCCAAATGAAGCCTTGACTGTGTCGTTGTGTCTGACAGTACTGGATTTCTACAAACCGGTGGTGCTTCAGGTTTCATGTGCTTGCAAACGTCTTAGCGCTGCGATGCTGCAGTTGGGCTGGTACCAGTAGTGACCTGCTGTGTTGAAGTTTTCTTCAGACCTTTTATATTAACATATCAACAATATTCAGTTGCTTCTCTGGACAGATTCAAAACAGCTACAATAATATAGAACATGTACTTCTGGAAAGAAAAGAAAAGGAGGCTTTACTAAGTGTTTGTTAATTTATTATAAACTTTTCCCTTCAGTTTTAAAGTGAAATTGTACGATGTCTTTATCTCTTTTTTTTTTTTTTCTTTTTTCTTTTGGTAGTGAAAACCAAAACTAAACTGATTGGGGTTTCACACATGTTGGAAAAACCACTAAAGATATATGCAAATTTTTCATGGTATTTTTTTTTCTGTCTCTGATTTCCAACATAATTTTTACCCGAAGACAGTTAGACTTTCACAACTCAGAACTGGCCATTCTCAGAGTGAATCATTTGTAAATTGGTGGTTTTACAATGATCTGAGAAAAGTCTAAGTTTCAAACTGAATTTTGGCTTCTCACAGACTCAAATGGAGATTGGTGAACTATGAGAAACAAATCTGCCACACAGATTTACTCATGCGCGTGTAGACTGAAACCAGTGGATTTTGCGTATCAATGGTATAAACTCATTATGATCTGCCTGGTCATATTTAGCAGAAATGTTTGAAATCTCTTATTCAAATTGTAACATGACATAATGTTAACAAATACGGAGATTTTAGATGGGCTGAAACTCCATCCAGTTGCAGCAATGTGGAATGAATTGTTCATGCCTATATGATTGTGTTAAAGAAGACACAATTCATTTCTGGTCCCTTGCCACTATCACCCTGCCTCATAAATGCTATATCCATGTCTTGCAAGTGCCTTGCCTAATGAAGCCCTTTGGATACTTCCAATTCTTACTGGTTTCAGTAGTTACCTCCTAACTGTTCCAGTATAGCTGTCTTCAAGTCTTGCACAATGTGAGTATTTTACTGGTCCTAAATACTGAAGGCTGTGTTTCTGAATTGTTGGGTTTTTTAATATATAAAGCAAACTAGATGCAGATAAAAAAAATTTAAATCCCTAGAAACCCCATTTAATATGTCAAATTAACCTCTATACCTCAAGGATAACAGCGCTGTGTTTTACATATATGTGTGTGTGTCCAGCTGTGGACATGGTTAGAGATAAGGAAATAAAACATAAATCTTTTAAAGGAGAAATCAGTAATGACAAGTCAAATTGCTATGCAAAGAAAAGGTTAATGAAAGCAGCTGTGTTTGGAGGAAAAAAGTGTGGGTTTTTTTCCAGAAAAACAATGAAGATTCACTAAATTTTACCACCTTAGATCAATAATTGTCTACCCTCTTCAAGACTTTAGAAGTGTCTTAGCCTGAGGCTATACCCTAGCAATATATTACTGGTATGAATTCTCTTATCTTTATTTTTAGTGTGGATACATGGTAGAGACCACTATGGTAAAGATGAAAACTGAATTCATTTTAAGATTTCCTGATATATGAAATATTTACCAATAGAAAAATCTCCCAAGAAATGGTTATATACCCAAATGCTGTAAAAAGTTTGGCTAAAGAAACCACAAATGCACATTATAAATTATTAAAAAGTATATATTATGTTATATATTTTAAGCACTATTTTTGCTTGAATAATAAAGCAGTTGTTGGGTTTAAAGAACTCCACTCTATTCTCTGGGTTTTGAATTAGGGCAGACTGCAGGAGCTTGTTTGTGGATATAATTGAGAATAACTTCAGAAGGGACATAGACTGAGATTCTTAAAACTTAAAGCTCAGGTGTTTCCCAACCCTGAAAGTGCCTGGATGTACTAGGCACCTAACTTTGAGCTACTGAATTTATAACTGCACCTAAATTTTATGCCATGAGTAAGTGTGTAAACACACCTTGCTTAGATCTTTATCGCCAGAAGGGTCAGGAAACCAGACCAGATAGAATTACCTGGGGTTTGAGTGGTGCAGTCCAAATCCTTCTTTCTGTCAGCATTTGTTTCAGCCGCTCTGTGCTTAGCTTGTTGGCTTCTGTGAATCCTATTCACAGGTGCCAAATTCTCTCTGTGCAAGCAAGGCATGCCAGGCTGCACAACTTTGTAACACAGTGCCTAAAAGTTAGGTATTGGAATATTTGCAACATTTAGCATTTGTCAAATTGCTTTGCAGATCTAGCCCCAGCTCTGTATGAATTTGCCTGACAGTATTCCTTTGTATTACAGGCCGGCTGGGCTAAAAATTCAGTGTGCACAGTCCTCTGGACCAAATCGCTGCTAGGTATTGAAACCAGTGGGTTTCATGAAGTTGCAGATCAGTAATTTAGGCTAGCCCTTTTTTTCAGGAGAGAAAATGAACGCTTTTTTAGTAATTGCAGGACATTACACTGACCTCAATGAAAGTGTTAATCAGCAATGTGATGGATACTTAAAATTAGACCGAATTAATTGTTTGGTAGCACAGATAGGTAATGCAGAATGAGAGGTGACATGATTTTACTAACAGCTTTCCACTCTGAGACATTGACAGGAACAAGAGTTGAGCAGATACAGCAACACACAGCCAGCTAGCCACCACACAGCACCATCTAGGCAGTTCCTAAGGTAACTCACATTGTGTCACTGCGTGTTTATGTAGAACAAACATATTTTTCCTTGACATGTTTGTGTAGATGTTTTTTAAACCTCAGGTTGCCTCCTGCTTTCATTTACCCCACTTTACCCGCAAGTCTCTGTTTCTGTGGAATTATTCTTACCCAGAACAGTGACAGAGTAGGAGCAACCACAGTAATGCAAAAGCTGAGGCAGAATGAATAAACAGCTGGGGGACTGCAAAGGGCATTGAGGAAAGCAGAGCTGTGGCGTCTTAAGCTCAGTGGTAAAGTGGCCAAACTTGCTGTTCCCAATTGAAAGCATGCTTTAGAGAGAAGTCCTCTTGAGTGTGGCATAGCTCTAGTTCAACAGAAGGGATTTAGGGACTCCGTAGACACTTCAATTCTATCGCGTTAATTTAGATTTAAGCTCACATTTAAGCTCAACTTTCCTGGCTACTCATAGAATTTGGCTCACGCTTTAGACTACTTCTCCAGATGGGGAAAGTCAGCTGTGGTGTAGGACTCGCTTTGGTTTGCACCCTGCCTATGAAGGAAGAATTTATTTGACTGGCAGTAGGTCAGGCTTGAGTTTGCTCACCCATCAGTTGTCTAAGTTGATATGTGAACTCAGACACTTGAAGCTTGTGCTCAGAAAAGGGTACATAAGTTGTACAGACTCATGGGATCCAAAACCTGAGTGTATACACCACAGACTGGCGTTCCTCCAAGGTAGGGAGTTGGCTAGGTTTTGATATTCAAGTGATAATAGCTGAATCACTGTATCAGACAACCAAGCATTTTTATAGGAGGGTTTGGCAGAAAAGAAGATATTACTGTTAATCCATAAGCTGTCTGTTGAAGTTTTAGAGGCTGTGGTGGAAAGGCAGATAGCATGAATCATGCAGTAAGAAAAATCAGAGGATAGATTTATGATCATGAAGAGGTCTGACAGTGGCTCTGCTTAGAAAATGAGAGCTTAGAGAATGTGGATGTGTTCTGTGGGACTTGCATTTGGCTTGAGATCCCACTATACACCACGGAGTAATAAAGGGGACTTTATTGCTTGACCTGATTTAACAACAAGGTTGCTGTCCAAAGGGCAGTCTGCTGCCCTCCCCACCCACATGCTCCCCTTACTTCCCTTGCCTCAACTATAGCAATTACGCAGCTGAAGAGTGAGTCACATCAGTAAACTAACTGTAATTTTTTTTTTAATGTGTAAGTTTTCTGTCAGATCATGAACTGAACCGAATCAGCACTGAATACAAGTGAAATATCACTAAGGTATGCTTTGGCAAGGGGAAAGAGAGAAGCAGCAACATGGAGTTAAACTGCATTTAAGTACTGAGGTGAAACTACACCCTTAGATCCATGGAACCAATGGGACCAGATTAGCAGCTGGTTTAAAGCCATATGGCTTTACTGTTTTTAATAGATCTACTCCAGTTTACACCTGTTGATCTAGATTGGTTTAGAGGTGTAAATTCACAAGCTGGTAAACAACTAGTTTCTCTTCCTGTTTTCTTCCTGTTTTTCAGCAGAAAGGTCTGATTCATCTACTCTTTAGGAAAATCTTTTTGAAAAAAAATGGAAAATCTGCTATAAATCCATAAAAAGCAGCTTGAAGTCAAGCAAAAGAATATCTTGCTAGCTAATTATATGGGGTTATTTTGAAATTGTCTCCAGCCAAAGACAGTTCTAAGACTCTGGACTTTGCATGCATGAGTGTTTATGCATGTACATCTGTGTATATGGACTTGTGTTGCAAAAAATATCGTATTTTAGCAGCCCAGTGATTCTTTCATTAGTCTTACAGTAAAATATTTCCCAGAAAAGAAAATTAAGGGAGAATTCCATGATAAGAAGTGAGAAAGATATAACTGCAAAATGCTTAGAAAGCTACAGGCAATAATTTTTTTTTTTTTAATAATGAAATCCACAGACATTATCTACTCTTGTTGAGGACTCTCCTGTTTGTCACAAGAGCTTATGGTTTGTGAGTACTGAAATAAGATGCAGAGATAGGTAGAAGTTTCTATGGGGTTTCCTTTCTGGATCAAGAGAAGGGGTGTCTCCAACCTTGGCATATTCACTAGAATGTAGGGTTCAGGGATGTTAATCACTGCTACTTTTATCAGACAGCTTTATTAAGATCAATGGTTTTTGTTACCAAATTAGAAGGGACCTAGAGCAAACTTCTGAGCAGTTATTAACACAAGTCCACATTTGCTGGAAGTACTGGGTACCTTCACGTGCACTGCAATAGCTGGGAGTTACACAATATCTATATCATTTTTCACAGCTTTGTCATTAGCTGGTAATGATTTGATTATTTTGCAGATGAATCACAGTATAAATCTCTTTCACAAACACTACCTCCAAGTATTAATCAAAACCATTAAGGCAAAGCAGTCAGTGCAAATTAAAAAATTTGCATGTCTAAATTAAAAATTACAGTAATACATCATAAATAAATCTTTTAAATTCTCTATGGTCTGTATGAGCATCCCCTTTTTGTGCCTGTAATGAGCCCATGAATACAGCTCCTTTTTTCCCTCCATCTTCTTAATCAGGCTGTAATCAAATTTTATAGGTAGAATTCAGGTCTTTCCCTTTGAAGTCCACATTGGATCTTATTCGAGAAAGAAATTATTTTTCTCTCTTCATCTTTCTGAAACCCAGCAAGAGTGAAAGACACAGACTCAAAGACAAGTGTGAAAGACAGGAGTTCAAACCCACCACATATAATTTGCAATGTCGTTGGCTATAGCAAAGTAAATATTTGCAAAGGGTGATATATCTTATGCAAATAACTCTGAACTATGAAGAAAATGACTGAGTTGTGTTTTAGGTACTATTTCATTTTACAACTATTAACACCTTATTTCCAGCATGGAAAAGATTAGAGGAACCCTCATTAATATAAGCCACTACTGAGATTTAGAACACACTCTTCTTTACTATAAATAAATTCAGAAATGTTAAAGAACAGCTCAGCAACCTTGCATTTTTCAGCTAATTACTGTCCTTCACTGGGAAAGCAGTATTCAGGGTACAGAAGTTTGCTGGCCTGTTGCTGCCATTCTATTTACAAGTTGATGAAGTTGGCATGTAAAAAGAATTTTGTTCGAACCCTTTCCCTAACCTCTGGCAAAGGACATTTTGTGAAGAAATTTCTTGCAAAGCAGCGAAGACAGATTTCAAAGTGTTTTCCAGTTGATCAGAACAATGACCTCCCCTGCACAAAGTTTGCTGTGACCAGTTCCAGTATCAGCTGTAGTTTTGTCTGTGATCTTTTGGCTTCACTGTATCACAACGGTGTGATGGCTGAACAACCAGCTCCAAAAAGGGGCCTTTGTACTAACTCTGGAATGACACTGAGAAGGAACCCTAGGATCCAAAAACCTTTCCCCTCCACTGCTTTCCTTTCAAAGTCACTGGCTTTTCTTTTCCTTGAGGGTGCACAGTAAAAAATTACACATACAAGAGTAATCCTAGCAAAAAAAATAAGATTAATTAAAAGCAGAGTAAAACTAATAAAAAATTGCTTCTTGAATCTGACTAGATTTACACATGAACTATACAAAACATAAAAAGAAAAAACAAAACCAAACCTTGCATGTCTTATGTTCCCCTGCCAATAATTCTCCATGTGAAGAGACATGGGCTTAGTCGATTTATCAATTACTTGCTCTGCTGTTTGGGTGGCTGAGGACACAAAGACCTTTGCGATAATTAGTAGCTTACCTTTCAGAGGTAACAGCACACATACCTAAGAATGTACTTGAAGACAAGTCTGAATATCTGCTCTAGCCAGTTTTTGTGTGGTTGCTTTAAATGGTTCATTTGTCATTTCTTTTGTTGCATTCCACTGTACATACATACGGAGTTCAACATTAGATTTTCAGATTAAGAGGAAACCCTGAAGTTTGCCGATGGAATTGCATTTCAGGTTTTGTTTCATGGATGATTTGATTTAGCCTTCCAGTCCACGGATAGATAAAGGTATTTCCTAACTGTTAACTTCTGTTTGCATTTAGGAACTGAAAATCAAGATCCAATATTTTGGGCTAGTACTTTTAGATCCGGTGACATTGTTGTGCCACTTCACTATTAGATAATAATTAGTGGTTTGAAATTGGCAATTCTATAATACTTTCCATTTATACATTCAAAATGGCTTTCAAAGCATTACATTTCAGACGATGTTGTCCAAATATAATGATCAGAGTTTACCAGTTTTACACAGGAAATTCAGACATAAGAACAGTTGACAACTTGTGTCTCAGCATGTGAGGTCCATTAGAAGATCTGGGCTTAGGATCTGATGGTCGTCATCGATCATTTGGACAAAACAAAACAAACAACTTACCAAACAATGCCATGAATCCACTAGATAGGAGAGAAAAGAAATCACTTTCAGATTTGCAACTCAATAACATTACTGAAAAAAGAATGAGAGAAACTTTTATTAATTTAAAAAAAATTTCATTGAATCCATCACTTCAACTAAATTCAATAAGGACCATTCAGGTTTTTATAGGTGGAGGATCAGATCCTGCCTTTTTATATCTGCAATTGAAATGTCACTAGCAACTTATTCGGCTTTTATTTTAGATTTCTTTGGACTGATTCGGGATTGTAGCAAAAGAACCTTAGAGCTTAGAAAACGTCACTTCCAAGATTATTTTGTTTCATCAAGGCTCAAAGAAAAGAAAGCTTCCAACTCTTCCATTGTGAGATGGAACAGGACTTGTATTGGGGAGGTATACAAAGTAAAATATCTTTTGTCCCTACAAAACCCATGGAAGTATATACTACCACAGCAGCTGTGACCTCACATTCCCACACCAAGATCAGAGAGGAAGGAACTTGCTGTGCAGCTGACCTAATATTCAAAATTTTACTAACACTGAGGATTATCTGACATTTCCTTCTTATAAGGGTATTTGGCCAGATGAAGGTCTCCAGCAGTGCTAAACCAGTATTGCAGACAGTAGAATTGTACAGACACAACCCCCCACCCCAAACATACATTTGCATAACTTTTCCCTTCTATAAGCTTCTGCTTCTGACTTCTCATTGCTTTTTTTCCTGTAGTGGAGACTTAATATAAAGCCACTGCATGAGAGAGCAACAATTTTTCTATTTAGAAGGTCTCCTAGAAAGCAAGTTCTGCTTAAAACATTTAATTCAAAAGAACATTGTGACTTTAGTACATAAGTTATTATTTCTGCTTTTAAAATTCTGTGCTCCAAAGTTTTCTCTCTACTAATCAATGTGTGTGTGTAGTAATCATCATGTAGAAGTTCATATATGTGGTTCTTAGCATCAGGTTTACACTCACACATTTATTTAGTTCGCAGATTTCAAGAAACTTAGCCTCGCATTATTGTTGCCTACAGATCGAAGGGCTTCAGGATTGCCTTCAGTGCTCTACAGGCAGGCGCAGTCTATCTACTTAATCATATATATTGGATTTGCTTCTTTAAATGGGGAAGGCAAGAAAATCATCCCTGTCTCAGTGCCTTGTGGTTCTTCTTTACCACTAACCTGTCAGAGTGGGTAACGACTTTGTAGGTGGCTTAATGCATCAGTTCTTCAAGTGGAGAGAGGGGCTGCATGCTGAGGGGTGAAGGAGTAGCTGGATAAAGGGATGGGTACTTTTATGCATAGGGAAAGGTTTGATTACACAATAGTAAGAAATCTACTCGAGAATAATGGTATCATATGTACTTAGAAATAATGTCAGGTTTCTAGCTTGAGTCTTCTAAGGTCCAGATATTGAGAGGGAAATATAAATATTTAGTGTTGATTGTTTTGACATTATCTTAAGCAGGCATTTTGTTTTATTTATAACCTAGAATCTTCACCTTATAGTCTGACCCTTTCAGGTTTTCCATATGAAGTTATAAACTTTGTTCATACTGTTCAGACAGAGGTTTGTCCTGCTAGAAATTGTAAATATTTTATTCTTAATGAAAATCTAGGATCTTTTAGGAAATGCAGTACCACTTTTGGTTAAAGAAGGAAGGAATTTACTCAGATATAACCTGGCACAATAGAGTGAGTTCAGGATTTGTAAAAGTATTTAAGCATTATTTCCTGTATCTAGATTGAGAGGCAGCTGAGTTCCCTGTTGTCTAGTCTGCTGTCCAGATCGGGGACTGGCAAGATTGCCATGCTGGAACTCCCTTGCAATCCTACACACTCAGATCTCCTTCCTGTGCAATTCCAAGTGCACAGTAGCATGCTCACAGCCAGGATTTGGAAAGTGCTACTGAATTCACAAGCATAGCAAAAAGGCCAGATGATATTGAAAATCAAAAGCATACATACTCCTAAATCATCAGTACCTTCTACTCAAACAAATCTTTGAATAAATATTTTAGTGGTTAGGTGGGAAAATTCTTTTTATTTAACTCTTTAATAAATAGTATTTTAATCGATACCTGCACTAAGCGGCAGAAAGGTATTTTCTGAAAAATCTGCTGAAATAGAAAGGCAGTGAGGATTCTCAAGCCAACCTGATGCATGTTGATGTTTTGTTTTTAACTATCCAATAAGATTGCTCAGATTAACAGGTCACTCAGACTTTTCCAGGCTCTCTTCGTACTGGTGGGACAGGCAAATGCACCAGATAGGCTTTTTAAGTAACTGCACAGATAAAGTCTGGACAGTTTTACTATATATGACTTGCCAGCTCAAGCAGAGAGACTGACAGTGTGGAAACAGCTTGTCAGAGCTCAGGTCATGGTTAAAAACTGCTAATGTTAATGCTGACAGCCTGTAAAGTCCCTGCTATCCATGATACCTTTAGTCAAGTTATAAAACACTCTAGAGGACTATATCTATTTCCTTCTTGTTCACTATTTTATCCACTTCTGTCATTACTGAAAACATTTAACTGATTCTGTGAATATCCCTTGCTTTAATCTGTGTGATTCAAGCCGAAGCCTGTCAGTGGTACCCATCACTGCAACATCCAGCTCCTTTGTAAAGAGGAAGATGTGCTTGCAGATAGCCAAGAATGGCAATTGCCCATATAACATCCTGCTCCATGATGCTCCCTGGGCTGCATAAGAATGCTCTCTGATTTAGCTGAGATTTGCTACCGATGAGGTCACAGAGAGGGGAAGGCAGGTGATGAGCTCAGTGGACACTAGGAAATAAGCCTCGTTGCTCCAATTCTGGTGAGAAATCACGAAACAGCAAGAGCTGTATTGTTTTCATTTATTTCACACAAAGTCCTCAGAAGGTAGCTGTACTGAGAGACCCGGGTACTGAGGGCAAATCTGTTATGTAGGGTAGTCCCTCCTTGCTGTGAGACATGCTTTATATCCTACATAAAGTCCAGCACTCTGTCTATGAAATAAAACTTCTTAAACTAAACTGTCTTGTTATCTTTTTAATCTGGGATCAAGCCTTTGCTTTCTCTGTGTACTTATTTAATGCACTCTATTATCACTAAGTAGTCCCTTGCCACTAGAGAACCAATATGGCCACTCCTGCCATATGTCAGATCTAAAAGCTGTGTATTAGAATCATAGAATCATAGAATCATTAAGGTTGGAAAAGACCTCTAAGACCATTGAGTCCAGCCGTCGACCCAACACCACCATGCCCATTAAACCATGTCCCTAAGCACCTCATCTACACGTCTTTTAAATACTTCTGACTCAACCACTTCCCTGGGCAGCCTGTTCCAATGTTTAACCACTCTTTCAGTAAAGAAATTTTTCCTCACGTCCAATCTAAACCTCCCCTGGCGCAACTTGAGGCCATTTCCTCTCGTCCTATCGCTAGTTACTTGGGAGAAGAGACTGACACCCACCTCCCTACAACCTCCTTTCAGGTAGTTGTAGAGAGCAATGAGGTCTCCCCTCAGTCTCCTTTTCTCCAGGCTAAACAACCCCAGTTCCCTCAGCTGCTCCTCATAAGACTTGTTCTCCAGACCCCTCACCAGCCTCGCTGCCCTTCTCTGGACACGCTCCAGCACCTCAATGTCCTTCTTGTAGTGAGGGGCCCAAAACTGAACACAGTATTCGAGGTGTGGCCTCACCACTGCTGACTACAGGGGCACAATCATTTCCCTGCTCCTGCTGGCCACACTATTTCTGATACAGGCCAGGATGCCATTGGCCTTCTTGGCCACCTGGGCACGCTGCTGGCTCATGTTTAGCCTGCTGTCAACCAGCACCCCCAGGTCCTTTTCCACCAGGCAGCTTTCCAGCCACTCTTCCCCAAGCCTGTAGCGCTG
>NW_008825260.1:1076565-1130951 GCF_000699105.1 Pygoscelis adeliae
AGTCCCTTTTGATTGCTTCTGGACTTCTCTCTGCAACCTCATCACTGCCAGCCTGTATAACCAACAGTGGGTAGTAGTCAGAAAAAGCTGTCACAGATAAGAGCAGTGGAAAAGGTGCAACCTGGTGATATGCTAGGCACAGATTTAGCTGGGTAATTAAGGAAGACTGGGAACCTCTTTTGTCATTTGTTCTGCCAGAATCTGAGAAGTTGCTTGCAAACTCATTGAACATACTCTTGGCCAAGGAGAAGAAAATACAGCATGGAAGTAGTGTTGTCTACTATAGAAGTCACACAGACTAAAAAATAGCAGGATATAGTAAGAATACAGGTAGAAATAGAAAACAATAGAAATATAATTTAGAACAACAGAAATAAAAGAATCAGGGCATGGATTTCAAGTCCAAGAATCCCCCCCAGTCATTCTGGGTTTTTCCCCTGCCGAGCCAAATGCGGTAGTGCAAGTAATACAGAAATAAAAACCTCACAAGGTAACTCTATGCTGTCAAAGACATCTCACTATTAAAAAATGGTGTATGTAAGAGCAAAGGTGGAGTTTAGACCATTTAAATCTGAGCTGAACCTTTTCCTGAAACAGAGCATACTAAAAAGAACGGAGCTATTCCTTTGAAAAGAGCACAGAATTACAGAGTAGTTGAGGTTGGAAGAGACTTCTACAGATCATTAAGTCCAGCCTCTCCTGCTCAAAGCAGTCAAATTTATCTGTTAATAGCTGTGAAATGAACTGTATCATAAATATTGGGTGAGTAGTGTGTAGAGAGAAGGTCTAAAATATCATCAGTTGGTATATCTACTTTAAAAAGCTCCTTGAAAACATGTTACATGGCCAACTGGTTCATCGGGGTGCATAGATTTCAAGACAAAAGAACTCATTCCCCAGAATAACTTTCCCAAATTAGGATACTTTGTCAGTAGTGGCCATCAATGAAAACAAACTAGTACTTACTGCACTGCTCTTCTTGAAGCCTTACACCAATATCTTCTGCAGTAGTCAGCTTCAATTTGGTCTTACAGAATAATTAAACAGACTCTTGTTTTCGTCATGTCTGTTTAAAAAACAGTCAGTTGGGTAGAAATTCTCCACTCTAGAAAATGTCTATATTTTATAAACTTTTCCTTAGCCTTTTGTCCTTGTTTTCCATTATAGATAAGCATAAGACATATGCTTTTGGCATAGAAAAAGTTGATATTGAAGTAATTGCTTACGCATGACAAGTTAAATGTTAATTATTAGAGCATCGTCCCATGTTGACTTTCTCATCTAAGCAAATGGCATATAAATTACTGAAGCTTGACAAGTAGCTTCCTATTTTGGCAAACTTTTAAAACTGTTTCTGTTTCAGAATACTTGGTAACACATAGATGTTTGAATTTGAAAAGTCTTTTTTTTCCTTTTTGATTTTGTCAGCATGCCTGCCTTCTCTTTTTTACCAGTCTGACATGCTCTCTGTTATTCTAGATAGTGCTCATTTTTCACACTGACTTCTAGTACCTTTCTAATCCTTTTCTTGAAAAGTTCCTAGTCCTCCTCTTCCCAACTCTGAAACTTAAATAGATTTCATAAGATGCAACACAGCTCTTAGTACGTTAACAGCAAAAGAAATTGCTAGGAATCTGACATGTAATGTAAACAGGAATGAATCTTGTATGAGCCCTGCAAAGTTTGCTCTTTGATGAAATATGGTTTGTTATATGTTCTCTCATCATAACTAGATGCAACATTTGGACCGAAGGAGTCCTAACGTTGTGGAGTAGGTTTTTTGTTTATGTTTCTTTTTTTTTTTTTTAATTGACAAGGCCTCTGTAGCATCAACCCTGTTTCCTGATGTAACAAATATCTCCTTTATAGTATGAAAGTGCAGCACATGTAGCACCACTTCCTTGGCTGAAGCACGCTAATTCTGCTCCGTTGTAGTGGAGCTACACTGATTTATACCGGCTGAAAACCTGGCCCGCCTTGCATGTCAGTTCTTTGCATAACCGGACAAGGGGCTTTTAGCCTTATGTGAGTAACACTCCTAGTCATTTCAATGTGAGTTTTGTCTGAGTAATCCTGACTGGAGGATTTTGCCCTCAGGCAGCAAAACCAATGGGATGCATGTAGCTGAGACTGTTAAGAAGAGTAGTAACGTGTTGCCTATGAGGTGAAATAGGAGAGAAGAATAGAAAGGAAAATTTCCTGTGATCATTTCCTTGGATAGCCATGAAGAAGCTTTACATGAAAAGAAAAGTGTGTCTGGTGTAAGATAACATTCTCTATTGGGGCAAATATGTACACTTATGTGCACTACTAGAGAATTTATCACAGTAAGCACAAATAAACTTGTCGAAGTTTGTGGTATCTGACAAGATAAAAGGAACAGTCAAAGTAACAATATGTGTGGAGCCAAATGTTCATGCAATTTATGTTTCTAATTTGATTCTATAAGACAGAATCTGGCACTGCAAGAAAGTTACTTTCTAAAGAGAAATGACATACTTCCTATGGAAGGTTTGCATGATAACCTTACTATTTTACTCAGTGCTTACTAGAAAGGATTTTCTGAAAAATTGTTTCAGTAGGTTCCATATAGTAAAGTCTATTGCTCTGTATTTAGATGGCATTTGGATTGTGGTTATGCTTTTTCTTTCTTTTTCTTCTCTTTTTCACCTTCTTTTTTTTTCCCTCTCTTTCTTTTCTTTTTTTTTTTTTCCTTTTTTTTTTTCTTCTTTCTTTTTCTTCTTCTGTGGATTCTCAGCTGTAGGTGACATTATTGTGATGGCTGCATTTCAAAGACCTCACCTGCTCTGTCATCTCTGAATTTATGTTACACTTCATGGTATCAGCTCTAACGATCTTATTCTCTCGCTCTCTCTTTCCTTTGCACCTCTACTCACTTCCTGACACTTGACACAATAAAACACTTTTTCATTTAGAAACTGTATTTAACCCCTTTTCACCAACAGCCTATTACTCAAAAAAGAAAGAAAGGTGAATCAGTGGGACACTAGAACTTTGAGGATTCAAATTTTTGTTTATTGCAAGTAAATATATTTACACACTTTCTATGAAGACTGGGTAGGTATAAACAAGAGAGTTACCTGTGCATGTCTCTATTTAAAAATTCATAAATGAAACATGGGCTCCTTTAACTTATTTTTTCCATCAGTCTTTTATAATCAGGCTTCATTTCCTGGCAGTTAAGACAATAAAAGAAAACAGCCACAGTGCTGAAGACAAACTTAACTCTTTCATGCAGATCCTTTCAACTAATAAAAAATTTTAATGTTTATGACTTGGCACATTTTCTTAAATGTTATGGCTTCATTTACATATACACTAAATGGTATTGTTGGGACAAAATAATTTAAAGAGCCCTTGCATTTATCTATATCTTATAAACAGAGAAACACAACTTATTCATCAGAAATTCTAACAAATAATTGAGCAGCATATTTTAAAAATATGTTTATCATTCCAACATGTAACCAGTATCTGTAAGAAAAAAATATATGTAAAAGCTCGGTAATAACCATCCACAGAAGTTGCATAAAATAAAATCCTTATTTATTAATTTAATTTCCTTTTTGCTGAAAACATCATTAGCAAAGTTGTCATTCTTTTAAAGTAGTTAAAAATTCTAAGTACTTAGTGAGTATTTTGAATGATTACTATTTAGCCTATTCGTTATTCATGTGCGGTTCTCTTTAGCTATTTGTGGTTCGTTATTGGTAGAAGAGCAACTTCTGAAGTGAATTCACATAAATACATATTTTTGAATAGCAAAAGATTATTCAGTAAAGATTCAAACGTGTTGTTTTTTTGTTTGTTTCGGGTTTTTTTGAGAGCGGGATTTATGTTCTTATTGTACCCAATCTATATTATTTTCTATTTCTTGAATCCACTTGTTTCTGTATTTCTGACTGAGAAAGGACCATAAATATAGTGGAGGAAGTTAAATACAGACTTTACAAATATGGGTACAAAGAGATATGTAAAATGCTGTGTCTTAGTGAACAGATGGACCAAGAAGTTGTTGTGAATCTGGCTAGGAACTATGGTGAATGATATTTCATTAGCCCATATCAGTTACAGATCTGCTGAACAAAATAAGACTCCAGACATTTTCTGAATTACTGTCTTATATAGGTCAAATCACAGTTGTAAGAGCAAATGTTCACAAACAGTCACTGATCTGGGTGCCCCAGATTTTAAATGCCCAGTTGGAAGCATTTTGGGTTTGGTGGACTTGCAGAGTATTTTTTTCTGAGACCCAAACCCAAGGATATCTCAAAATTGAGCTTCAGAATACAAAACATCAGGTAGGAACAGCCACTTTTTGAAAGTCATGTTTCTCCATCATATACTTTCTTGACTATCATATGGACATTATGTCCTCAGGAAAGGTGATTTTTTCTTATTGTGCCAGGGAAAGACTCAGGAGACATGGCCATAAGCGATTGTTTGCTCTGCCATAGACCTCTCTGCGACCTTAAACAGTTCACATAACACGCCTTTGGCACCATTCCTCACCTATACAATAATAACTGCTAGCTCTGTATTGTGCAAAATAAGTGTGACAGTACTTCACATCAGTCAATTCCATTTCAAGAAAAAAACAGTCAGATACAAGAACTATGCATATCTATAATCTAGGGCAATATGGCCTGAATCTTGAGTGCTACTGTGATACAAGTAATTAACATTTTCTTCCTGGAATGAAGGCTGTCAACACATTTTTTAATAGATTCCATGAATTAAGTCATGGTTTCAAACAATTTGGTCTGAAGTTGTGCATTAAAACTGTGGTGAGCCATTAAAAAGATGACTTACCAACTGTCAAAAGCAAAATAAGAATTAAGAAGGTGAAGAGAGAGAGTGCTGTGTGACAGCCACCATAAATTTTCCAGACTGAATGCTCAGACGTCTCTTTACACATGGGGTGTGCTGGAAACCTTCAATACAGGTACAGAAGTCACACCTGCGTCTGTAGCAAGAAACCCTAATTTCCCTGTCAGTCTTTTCTTACCACCTATGTAAAAGATTCTAGCGAAAGATTCAGCCTGATGTTAGTGCTAATTGCAATTTTGTTATACTCATTGCAAATAAGAGTATTGAAATGGTATATTTTTGAAAAATGTAATGCATTAGACCTAAAGTCTTTTGGTGATCAAAACTGTTTTGGTGTTAACTTCCTCTTAGGTAAACAATTAAACTCCACTTTCAACCGTAACCTGAAATGTATCACCTTCTAATTTTTTTGTAGAATTAACTCCCATTGCCTGTTCGGTGATTCATAAACACCGATGTATGAAGCTGTCTGACTGTCGGTATTGGAGGGCAAGGGAAAGGAATATATCGTCCCTCACGAGGGAATATGGAATGAGGGAATTTATCACTGCTTCTTTTTGGAGCTTGGTACAGCCTCCTGTGAGCACTACTGTAGCTCCAACAAGCAAGCAGACACTCTCCTGTGTGAAAATCAGTAATGCCTCACATGGGTGTTAGCAATGCCTGTAAAGTAGGAGATGTATAACTCAGCTACAACTATTAAATGCTACTGAAGGAAACCCACACTTTTCAAAGCTACAGGAAATCAGTCTTTTGAAGTGATCATTTCCTTTAACTCTTTTGGTGACTCCTGTTCATCTTTGCCCCTTACTCTGCTGATAAGTAAGTGACAGGGCACCACAGGAGCCTTTTAACATGAGGAATGGAAGGCTGAAAGTAATTCAAAAGGCTATTTTTTTGTTGCAGTAAATAGCCTGTCTGAACCAGATGCAAGCTTCTGATGTAACGCTGTTTGTCTTCAAGTACCTTCAACAGAGCAAATCTGCTTTTGTTTTGACATTTTGCTGTCAAATTTCCCGAATGCATAATTACAGATATATTATAGAAATATGAGTGCTAGAGTCAGGTCTGCTTCCCAGTCATAGATAGATAATTCCATGAATAACAAATCCATTATCACCCTTGCTACTGACAGCAACAATAACAAACTCATTGTATCAACAAAGGAAACAAATGATGCTAACATGTACAAAGGGAATATTGTATTGACCCAGTATACAGGTAGCCATACAGACAAATATACTCTTCTACATATGCTACTTTTTATTTTTTAATTTTTGGAGTGAAACAGGGAATTACTCTCTAGCAAGGATGAAAGCCACAGACGCTCCTACTTGTTTTTACAAAAAATCTGTGTCAGGTTCTCAATGGGAACAAAACAGAATAACTAAGTCCTGGTTTGCAAGGTTCACTGTACACTTCATATTTGTGGCAAATTAGCTTGAGTCCTCTCGTGTTAAAGCACTTTCTCTTCACATTGAATGCTTATTTGTTGCAAATCTTATGGCATTTTAATGCAAGATACTAAAAGAAGTTTGCAAATAGGTTTACTGAGATGTGGGCTAGACTGACCTGCTGCAAAGTACAAAGGGATATATACTCATCATAGAACAATTAATAGGTGTCTAAGTCCTCCCAGCTTATTCCACATAACTTAGTTGGGTACTGGGGTCAGCTCTTTGCTTACTTGAGTGCCCTATACTGCTCTGAGAATATTCTAACCCATCTAACAAGTCACCTTGCTTAAATGCTAGAGCTGAGCCAGGATCTCCTTATATGATTCCAGTGCAGGGTGCTCACCCAGCCATACTACGCTTTTTTGTACAATGGTCATGCCTGAAATTGTATCATGGCGCGAATGATACATCATGTATCATACGTGAATCCTATACCAGGTCATTCTCCAGAAAGCAGAATAGTTCCAGCTGGGCTATAATATGCCAGGGAAAACATCTAGGGGAAATGCTTAGCAGATGCTTATTTATTGCTCCAATCTATGCAAAAACATTTCTCCTTTGGTCCTATCACAGTAATTAAAAGGAAAGCAAATTCATATCACAACAGAAAAAGACTTCTTTCCCACTTCTAGCTTCAGTATCTTCCTTCTATTCCTAAACCTTTCAAATACACTATTTTTATTCCATAGCCACTTGGGGTGTAAAGACCTTCTTTACTCCTATGCAGATAACAGCTTGAAATCAAATCAAGAGGAGATACTTTTGCACACGGTGTATATTTAAATTGTGAAACTCCTTGGTACAGAACATTGGGGATGTTAAAATATTACATGAATTCAAAAGGCAACTGGACAAATGCATGAAAAAAGACTCCATTGAAGTTTTTCTAGCATTAAGACATTCCTGAGCCGTGAGGGGAAGTAGTGCTGCAGTTTTGTCTTGTTCTTATACTCTTTCCAGAATATCTGCACCCGGACTTGTCAGAAACGGGGTGTTTCCCCTGATACAGATGTTCATATGTTCTTACCTGAGCATGTGTCCAACAAAGGCTTCATGAAGATAATTTGGATCTTCAGGATGACTAGGGGAAAGAACAATGCCTTAGTGTTACTGCCATCCCAGCAGAAATTCCATTGCTCAAATAAAATAAAAAAAATTGACCTTATAGAGATCCTCTATCTAGAACTGTTCTAGAACCTCCACATGAATAGTAACCTAGTACTGAATAATCAAGCCTTGCAGTATCGTGGATCATCACATTTATGTATCTGTGAATTACAAGGGGTGGAAGTTAAAAAGAAAAAGTCTGTGTTGCATCAGTGGTTACAGCTTAATTATATAATCCTAACTATACAAACACTTTCATAATCACCTATGTGTGGACGTACATCTGTCTCTGTGCTGTGTTTTATGATGTAGGAGGATAGTGTCTTCTTCAGAACGGTGCTCATTGTCACTAAGAAAATGTGATGATTTATCTGCCCGCACCAAACTAAGCACCAGACTAGCTACTGATAAGTACCAAATATTTTTTGAGAGGTTTCCATGTGATTCTTCATGCTGAGGGGAACTCATATGCAGATTTCTGTCGCTACCACTCCAAGAGGAACTCAGCACAGTTCTAGGAAATTGGCTTTTAACATCCTGAAGATCTGAGACTGATTACCTGCAGCACTAGTCAGATTTTGCTGGCCGAGTCTGAAAGCAATATACTATGCAGTACATTTACTTGAAGAAAATATGTAGGAGGAGGAACAATGTGTTTTCAGTGATCTTGTAAACCCTCAGTGCCCTGAGGTACAGGCCATCATTTGACTACAGATTTGCTGGTGGCAATTTGTTTATATTCATTCAGGGAGACTGTGACATTCACTGGTGTTCTCTCCACAGTACTTAGCAGCTCTTTGAAAATGGTGCTAACACAGATGAAGTAAAAAGAATCATGGGAAATATCTGTCTTGATCCACGCAATTGCATTACTTTCTGGAATTCAGAGTACAGTACACAGAAACTCCCTCAGTCCATGGAGCAGCAGGGAGCATGGCAGCAGAGTGGGGCACCTTGGAGTGCCCAACTACAGTGCACAGGACCTATTAAAAAGTATTGCTGTGCTCTAGCTAAAATTATAAGCAGTAACTTTGCTATAAGTGAAACACTACAGCACAGTGAACCTGCATAACCTACTGGGAGTGTCATGAGAAGACATGACCAATCTCAATTTTTTATATTAATGCAGCAAATCCTGTTATGTATTATCTCCATATCATTTGGCATGCATTACTCATGGAGAAGATCTCTTCTCAAAGAGACATGAGGGAAGACTGACTCCTTTTCATTGCTGGAAATAAATACATAAACTAGATCTGTGACTTACAGTAGTTAGTGCGTTCCTCAATGACGTACAAGCAGTCATCCCTGCAGGATCCTAACAATGAATAGGTCCATTGTCTGTACATCTTTCCCAGTAAAATAAGTGCTGTTTTCTTAAACCAGGGAAAGTTCTGCTCAAGAAATTATACTTTGTTGTACTTTAGTGAGATAGTATCACCTGGAAAGTTAAGCGTGTGTATATACACAGTCCATGACAGATGTGTGTGTACATATGTACTATATGTGTGTGCCAGTTGTAAACATCTGTCTAAATGAGTGTGTTGACAATGAATTACTCAGGTAGACTTGACTTTTTTTTAGCGTGAATTAACAGCTTCTTGACTTGTTACTACATCAACTGCTAATTAGTTCCTGAGTGTAGTTCAAGGTGTTGGCGTTCATTACAAAGCTTTCTGTGGTGGTTTGGATCTTTATCTGCCTCAAAGGCAGAATCTTCAGGCAAAAAAAGTTCTTCAGTTTATACAAAGCAGATGAGAGCAGGGAAAGGAAAGATGGACTGCAAGGTCAGGAATTGGGGTTAAAGACAATGCATCATCTAGATTTGGCTCCAGTAATGCGAGGAGTGCTTTGTTTTAAGTTAGGATGATGACTTTAACCATCAGCACTAAAGGCAAGATTAATAGTTAGAATAAGCGAAATCAGAACTGGGAACTTCAGGAGATTACTGAACTGCAGTTGAGAGAAGCACATAATGTCTATCATTTGATTCTGAAACAAATACATGCAATTGTACGTGTGATAACAAAGACCCTTAGTAAGTATTACTAAGCTAGTGGTAATAAGTTGCAAAGATGACAAATGCAATGCTTATACTTAGGAATGGTGAAAAAGCTGATCCAGGGAAATAAATAAGTTTTTCCTTAATAGTATTAATGAATTCAGATTAGAATTTGAAGGAGAAGACAAATACATGGAAGCCAAAGGAAAACGTGATATAAGGCAGCATCATCTTTCACGCTGGGTAAGAATATCTGGTTTTTATTGGATAATGGACTTCTAACAAGAAGATGTAACATAATATATCCCTCCTGAAGTTTTCCAACTAATTCCACATACGAACACTTAAAGTAATTCAGTCTTGGAAAGTCTTTAACACTTAGCTCCCGATGAGATTTTAAAACCTTGATTTTATTTAAATCAGTTAATAAAGTTTGTTTCAGAAACAGGTGATTAAGCATACATTTTGGAAGCAAAACTCATCTTATTTTTCCTAACCTATTCCTTAACTTACTACTAATGCATTAAATCTACCTGGACACAGATATAAAGACTCATACCATTCACACATAAAATATTGGGCTATGTTGTCTTTACCAAAAAAAATGTGGCAACATTAAATTGGTTACCTCACAGCAAAATGCTAGAAGAGGGAATATATTTTATTCTAGAGTATTCAGCTGAGATAACCACTAGGTAGAGGGAAAAGTGTTGGGTTCATGTAGCTATTTCAAGACAGCAACAGCTTAATGTCTCATGGGCTTTCAGAGCAAAAGAGCTATAAAAGTTTTGCCTGAACTGGCTATGGTTTGTCTCCATCTTTTTTCTTCCTCTTGACTTTCAGGAAAGAAAATGTTTCTTTAAATACCCTGATCATAAGCCAAGAGAAACCAACTCTTCTGCTCATTTCCTATCTATCCTTTTCCTTCTCCAGGCTTGATTTGCCTACTGCTAGAAAAGCCTTCCTTTTAGGGTTTTTTTAGCAATTGCATTTCTTTGATTTGCAGAAAAGCTATACTACATTTTATTTAGTACGCTGCCGGATTTCTTTGTTTGGCAGTTTTATTTTTCATGAGTTGTTCATTTGCAAGAGTTCAGCCTGTACAGAAGAATTGATGGCTACTGTATCCATGTTAATATGCTACACTAGAGAAAACTATCTTTCTCTACAGAAGGTTTGAAAAAAACAGTGGCATGGTGTCACAGCCGAGTGGTTGGCAGTATGAGAGTTTTTGCATGGAGCAGTGTGGAGCTGTCCACGTACCACACTCTCCTTACTGTAGGAATACATAGACGATGTGTGCTTCCTTTCACTCATAGTGGTAGAAAAGTGTTAACATTTATTTTTGAGCCTGGCATGACTTTTCATAGGAGTGTTTCATGGAACTACCAGTGGAAAGCTCCTCTGTGCTGCTCCTCAGCATCTTTTTCTCTTCTGCTTCTGCTTTTATATTTTTTAACAGAGGTATAACAATAGAAAGTCCCAGGTCTGAATTTTGTTGGTAGTGCTAGGTGCTCTGCAGATGACTGTAGGATATTCATCAAAAGCAGTGAAGGACAAATGAGACTGGATAAAGGGGATTTCTATCCTTTTTTTTTTTTTTTTTGAGGTAGTGAGATTTAGCCACAAAGTATTAAGATTTTAATCTATGTGTGAGACTAAGAGACTAATGTTAATCCCAGATAAAATGTCTGACCTATGCATTTCCCTTTAAACAAAAAACACAAACAGGACTGCTCCATCTTGAAATCAGAAATGTTTTGATTTTAATTAATTCATTATTCTATGAATGACTAATGATGTAAATATATGTTTTGCAAGCATATACACCATACTGTGTTACATATGTAAAGTTTTCAGTGGGTAAAGGAATAAGAAAACTTCGTATACTGTTCTATATACGTGCTACTTTGCTTTTTACACACCATGGAAAGAACAGACATTTTCTCTTTACGTACACACAATGTTTGTACATATTCACAAAAAAATGAACACCTCCAGATTACTAGTCTTAATATCTTGATTTCTGTGGTTACTTTTGTATTGTCTTCTAAGATCCCCCCGCAGCCAGCCCGCTGATGCCAAGCTGCCTGGCTGCCCACCTCCCCTTGGTCTCAGGTGTCCTTAGGGTCATTTTCAGAGCCACATGGCCGAGGTGATGTGGGGAAGCACCGTCCTCACCCTTTCCCTGGCCAGACCTCTGCCTGAGGCTGCCATCACCTTCCCCACAGAGCGATGTGGGTTACTACATGGCCCAGTACCCCTGAAAGCATACAGTGCCACATAAAAATGCCTACATGGGAAATTTATTTGGCTGTTGGTATTGCTGCCCTATGTGCTGGGCAGAATGGCCTCCACCCACACTGCTGGGAATCTCTCCTGAGGTTCCATGGGGACAGTCTTCGAGTGTGACTGACCACAGCCAGAGCCAGGAGGGGACCTCTGTGCAGACAGACCCGCACAGCTGTGGTGGCTTCATTCCCCTTTCCTTCGGCCTTGAGGTGCGGCGGGCTCTCCTTGCCCTCCTCACCCGCGCCCTCCCCTGCTTCTCTGCCCCACGTTGCCAGGTGACCCCGTTCAGCCTGGCAACACCTTCCCTGGCGCGTGGTCTGCCAGCAGCCAATGACAGATCTCCGCTCAGCAGTGCCACGCCCCTCCCTGGGCTGGCAGCCATTTTGTCTCTTTGTGGTGGCTGACCACAGGCCTGTGGTGTGGGGGGTCAGCCTGGGCCTGGCACACAACCTTTCCCAAAACCCAGCAGAGGCGTGCTCATGTGCATCACTTCTGAACTGGTAAGAGGCCTGCCTGCAGCCTGCATCCAAAAAAGGGACGTGCTGAGAGAGAAGAGCAGTTATTTGTAGTTGGGATACAGTACCACAGGGTTCCTGCTTGTCACTTTGTCCCATATCATCTAACCCACTTCCCTATTCCTTCCTCTTGTATAGCTCTGAGTTGCCATGATGGCACAATTTCCCACAATCTGCAGCTTATCCCCTGACTTGGTGCTCTTGCAGGTACCTTGCCTCCAAATTCACAGTTTTTTTCCTCCACAGAAATGCTCCATGAGGGTTTCCCATCACTACGGAGGACGCTCGTGAGCTTTGCTATTCTAAGGCCAAACTGCAAAGCTTTCTTCAAGAGGATGTTCAGGTAGGGAGTGATGGAGGGTGACTGTAGGATATATTGGTTGTCCCATCTCCAGTGGGAAAGGCCATCGTGTTCCATCAAGGATTCAGGCAGGCTAAGCCTGTGAGGCAGGTACTTGTTATGCTGTTTCATTGTATGCTGCCAGATACAGGTATAGACAACTCTTTGGAAACTGGAGAAGGCCAATAGCCTAGGGGTCTGGATTCACATTCTGTCCCTCCTTCCCACATTTTCCTGATAATCAGAAGAGCTGGTAGATAATGGTGAGAGGCAGACAGAATTCCTTACGGCAAACAGCCTGAGGGATCACAAGTGGGGCACAACTCAAGGGCTAACCGAGATTTCTCAGGGGTGCTAGAAAGGCCTGTGGAATAATCAGCATGTCTGAAGCAACTCGTGCCTAGGTCAAGCAGCATAGATACACACAGGGTCCCTTCACCTCAGGGCACTTTCACTTTGCTTATGATTGTCCAAGGATGATCATGGCTCTCAAGAGAAAGCTGACAGAACAGTGTAGACACGTCTCATAAATACCCTCAGTGGATGTGTTACACTTATGCTCTGTGCAGCTGGTATTGAGCGCATTGAGTCATCCTTATAGATTTACTTTCTCATTACTTCAGTGATCAGGACAAAACTTACAAATGTGGGTAAGAGTAAACAGCATCCAAACAGACAGAGGAAAGTCTTTTAGAAGGTACAAATGATACTTTCTAGGTGGTGTCAAATTTGTAGTTTTTCACCAAGCCACAGTACCACTAAATAAGTACCAATGTTCCTTCTATCTCATTGCTATCAAGGCATGTCATGAGAATATACATAAAACCTACCAGTAGATCCAGGTATCTTTTTCTATTTCTATAGCCATTTGATTTTTTTCTTTAATTCACTACAAATCATAATCAGTCACAGAATATTTATGCAGCAATGAATAAAAAGGTATGTTCAGTAGTTCATACTGATTCATGCATGATAGGATCCGTTTGTTTCATGCTCTAAAAATTCCATATTAATAACTAAAAACTGTTGCCATTTTTAGATTTTTTTAGTTACATAACAGACATTTTGTCTCTTTAAATATTGTTTGAAATCTACCTTCCTTTACAAATGCCAGTCAAACCCCCTTTCTTTAAAGAAGCAAAACAACTGCAGCTGGAAAATTGTCTCATCAAAAGTAATTAAGGTAACATGTTGAGGTAAAGGCAGAAAACTCTAAATGTGAAACTGAAGGGGTAACAGTATGAGTAAAATATGGCCATCCACCATTCTGTTCACTGTATAGTAACCTTTCAAAAGACAAGGTTAACTTTAATTCAGCATAGATAATGAGATTTTAGTGCTCAGTAAACCTAGAAGACTTTGGAGTTTTCTGAGCTTGAATAAGAATAGGAAAGTTGAGCAACTCAGAGCAAGCAGTAAAATTTTTTTCAAGGATTGGGTTTCTTGGAAGATTACTTTAATATCCTGCCTTCATTTAGGCTGCAAATAAAAGGCAAGAATCTATTAGTACAGAGGTAAACAATGAATAATAAGGAAAATAAGGAAAAAAAAAATTTCTAAAAGGATTCAGATTAACTTTACTGCATGTTCCCATTTTATGCAAATGATATATCCTTCTACTCTATTTTATCCCCACTGGAAGGAAATAAAACCCAGGCAATTTCTGCTAAACTACCCCATGTTGCTAACCACAAGTGTTCAAAATCACAAATCAGGCTTCTAAATAATGAGATCAGATAAAAATGGCATGATTTTTAAAAGCAATACATCTGTTTGTGTAGAAGTATGCATGTGTATTCTTTTAGACTAACCTTCCAATATTTGAGATTTTAGCATTCCCAAGCTCTTTTTTTTCTTTCTTCTTTTCTTTTTTCTTCACAAAATAAAAGGGCTAAATATTGTAAAACTTACAATAAAATTACAAATATTGGCAATGTCATGTCTCCCCCAGGCCCCAGTTAATAAAATGCAAACTAGCGATAATGTAAAATAAACTCCCAGGACAACAGCAAACCTTGTTTTTCTGCTGTGTTACCACATGGGGTAAATAGTGGGTGGGCATGTAGGAGGGTGCACAATGGAGTACAAAATAAACAAAAACTCATTTCATTTGAGGAAAGAAAAGCCCTAAACTGATCTATATTTAGTGAGCCTTGAACAATGAGTATGGCCTAAGGACTAGAGCAGCACTGGTGATAACTCTTGACTACTGCAAAACATATTTCAGGGCAAATGGAAAAATAGTCTCAGAGTCTTATTTATTTATTGTCCATCACCAAAGGCAGGCAACTGCTAAAGGAGCTTATGGTAGTTCCATCAAAGGAGGGCAGGGTGAATCTGATCAAGGTTTTTTTCCCTCCAAATCAAAGGATTAATGGGTATGTTTTTTTCTGGACGTTCAAGTTGGTCCCTAAGTACCCATAAAAGACTGTGAAAAATCTGTGATCTCTAGTTAAAATCAATGGCAAACTTTCAGCTGTAGGCATGAGAATATAAACAAATTATTATTTTAGCCTAGAAGTAGTCTAAAAACTTATATAAAAAAGAAAGTCTATTCCCTTTCCCATCAAAATTACGTGGTTTTGCTATAGTAGATTCACAAAAGCCAAATCTGAGCAGTTTTTGGTCAGTGCAGAAGTTTCTGTAGAGTTTCCCAAGCCTGTGTTGACTTGTGCAGAATGACTTTACTGCTCAGCAACAGGCACATGAAATGGAATCAGTCATTGCTGCTGCCTGTAGCCATGTGTTTGGATATGCTGTAGTGCTTTTTAGCATGATAGAAAATATCACAGAACTTTAGAAGAAATGGTTACACCTGATTAAATTATTTAAAATCTCTAGAGTTACATCTCTTTTTATGGCATTAAATTGACTTACCTGTTAACTTAGTGAGTGTTCAAAATCCTACTAAAATTTTATTGTACTTAAGCTATAGAGGCATCTAGAATGGCACAGTGAATTATGAAGCAGCACGGAGACATACCATTTCTCATTAAAAAGCCTTTACCACAATTAGATAGATCTCAGAAGCATTCTTTCTATCTGTATTGCTGTTCAAATGCCATTTTTACTATTCAAATGTTTTGAGAATTGATTTTAATTTCTATTACCTTTTCACTGTCATTTTGTCTGGGCTAAGGGACTACTGAGAGGAGAGCAGAAGCAGACAGCAATAGGAGGAGACTATCTTGGCATGAAAGGCTACTGAGTTCTCCAGAAATAATCCTTGCTATTTTCACTGTCCAGACTCCACTTTTAAAGGGGAAGGAGGGTCTTCTTCCTTTTCCTCAGAAACTTAACGGGATAACTTAGTCCCCTTTGGTGATGTTTTGACTGGCTGGGAAAACCTTAAAGAAAGCAGAAATGGTCCCTTGAAAATACCCTACAAAGAGATTTTTGCTGGGCAGCATTTTACTTGGTATTAACAGGTGATCTACTTAGTATAAACAATTATTGGGGAAAATGAAACACTGATTCCATAGCCTTGTGTGCAGATCTGTCCGCTGACCTGTCATGTATGGGTGCTTTTTCTATTCCTCTTTTAGAGTTTAGTTTTTCTCAGAATTTTCATTAAGATTTTGTGAAAAGAGTTGTCTTCTCTCAAAAAATGCTGAAAACTTGAATTTTTATGAAAAATTAAACTCTATTTTCTGAGTAGTCCTACTGACCATTTTTATGATGGCTATATATATTTCCTCAGGCTTTTCAGGTAATCATTCCAGCCAGAAAATAACTTGATACAATTCACACAGAGGGAGTCTGCTTTTATTTATTTGCCTGTTAGTGCATTTGTTTTTTAGTCTAGTCCCAGAGATTTGAATTCTCTCTTGCATAAGGCAGTCAAGAATCACCTTGCTCACATGCTCTAGAGTCTCAACAACAAAGCCAGACTTAGGTATTTCCCACAATCCATCCTCAGTTCCACGTTAAAATCCGCAAATCAGCTTTTAATATTGCCCAAAATACAGGAGATAACATGTATAAAATAATTCATTTCAGATTTAAGGACATGAATGTCTTTTTAATTTACTTGTTTTTCAGTGTTAGTCATGGATACTTGCTTATTTGCACATATATAGACAAATATCTACACCCTGAAGTAGGCAGATGTAAAGATCTGATTTGCATGCATATATCATGTATTTGCAAGAATGTATGAGGCATTCATGTCTAAAATAGAAAATCTAGCTTAAGGTATTTTTCCAGTCTGAGAAAATTTTATTTATTTATTTATTTCTCAGATAATTAGCATAGAATCTTACAATTACTTTTGACTTAACTGTCATTGATTTAGATTAGGAAGTACTTGGTTAGAACAGATCAGTTAAGAAGGATACTTTACTCCCAAATTCTCCCTTGAAGGTAATAAAATCCTTGGATGGCCAACTGCAGGTGAATAACAGTACTTTTTCAGCCTGTATTGGGATAGTCTTTTCTATGTGTGGAAGATCAAACATGTCCAGCTAAGCCTAAAGGGAAGAGAAATAATCATAAGGGAATTTGGTAATGGAAGCAAAAAGCTAAGTGGCAAATGATTGTGGAGGCATTATTAAATAATATCTGACTTGTGGAGCAGAAGGCTGCTAACATTCGGATCAAGGTGACTTTCAGGTGGAAAGTGTCCTTCTGCTATGTACTGAAAGCAGTATAGATGTTAAACCTTTCATGCGACCAAATTTAAGGTTAAATGTCAAAATGTAACCTCATACAAATTATTAGACTTGAGCACTTTTGGAAAACATTTACTTGAAAAACGTTTATAATCACTTAAAATAAATAAACCTATGGCACTTAAGAAACAAATATGCATTAGGACAATTTAGTAGGGAGAATGTTGTATGTGTTTGGGAAATAAGCTGTTTTTGTTGGTGAATGTACAGAGATATTAGGGAAGAAAAAAGACTGCTTGATGACTTATTCCCAAACAGCAGCTTGAAATAATTCCTAAAGTTAGTTTACCTGATTTTGTTGTTGTTGCTCTTAAACTGCAAGTTTATTTTAAGACATTTTCCTCTGAAGTTATTGAAGCACATCTTTGACCTTTACTCGAAGCTAATGGATTTTTATCTTGTAGTTGCAGGTGTCTAAATGTGTTCTCTTTGTCTTTAATGAAATTTAGTTGTTGGTGAAAAGCTGGCTTTATTGACAGGCACATTCTTTCACTTTAGATTTGGATTTCTCAATGTTTTCTTTCCAAGCACCCAGTAACTTAATTTGTACAAAATATAAATAGTAAGCCCAGTTGCACAAATTCAAAAACATGTATTTGCCATCTATTATTAGTATGTTTCCTTTCTGTTAACACAGGAAATCTCACACAAACAAGTGCACTGATAACTGTGATAAACAAGTTGGTGTAGTGCTTATTTTTTTACTGCTCACAGACTTGAGGACTGCAAAATATATCTCTATAAAAATGAAAAAAAAAAAAAAGAAGAAAGAAAAGTAGAAATGGCATGTTTTACTTAAATGACAACAAAGAGCACTTCATCCCTGCATGTTCAGAACCAAACTCATAAAACAGTAAGTGGTGTCATTTTTGGTACTGGAACTTGAGTTAACAAAAACAGGAGTCAGCCCCAAGTGTCACTTTTTGGATTCAGACTTCAGATACTCATTAAGCAAAAATACTCAAGTGCAACATACTGAGTTTGTAGCGACTGACCATCAGCTGCCAAAGTTGGAATTTCCCACTCTCTCCCACACAGTTTCTGGGTACTTTTAGTCACAAATTTGTTGAGACTTATTCCAAGAAGAAAATTATGAGAATTGCCTTCCCAGGTGTAACAGCTACATGAAGTGCACCTGCAAGCACTCCACACCTATGGCATACTTCATACCTTGCCTCTTTTTGTCTATCGCCTCTAAGTTTGCTTCCCCCCAGGGACAGTGTGAGAGACTTTCATTTTCTCATACTTTCTGGTGCTGGTTAATTATTATGTTCGTATCAGCAGTTCTTTTTCTTAGCTGGGAGAATCTTGATTTAGATGAGATCAACTTTAATACGTGAGATGTTCCTTAGTTTTTGCCCTTATTTTATATTCCCTACTATTTTCAAGTATTTAGGAATGTAATAAAAACTACTATGGAAGTTCTTGAGTATGCCAAGACTAAAAGTGATGCTACAAGAAGCTTCTCCTCAGCCTCCCTGCCCCCTCCCTTTATTTCAGAAGGTATTTAACTACTGTTAAAGTAAGAGGAAACATCATCAAATTTTAGATCCTTGTAGTGAGAAAATTAAGGATAGCATCAACTAGATTATCAGTCTACCCTTAAGCAGAAAGTTCTGTGAAGCACAGAATAAAAATATAGGTCAGACGGTGCAGAAAAGATAAGGGAAGTTAGCTAAACAGTTCAATTCATAGGAAATTTTTTGACCAACTTTATTTTTACCAAAAGGTGATGATTCATGAAAACAAACTACAAAACAGTCTGCTTAGACACTTTCCTGATTCAATTTTTTTAAAGAATAAAATACTGAAACATCCTATATTTACATTTTAAAAATACAACATTATTAAGGAGACTGAGATAAAATGACATTTTAAAGT
Organism: Pygoscelis adeliae; assembly: GCF_000699105.1. Classification (NCBI taxonomy): domain Eukaryota; kingdom Metazoa; phylum Chordata; class Aves; order Sphenisciformes; family Spheniscidae; genus Pygoscelis; species Pygoscelis adeliae. The sequence continues at coordinate 1,095,681 of NW_008825260.1, forward strand.
AAAAATGTTAACTTCTTGTTTGCTTGGTTTTTTTAAATGAGAAGGCTAAGCAAAATATTTTGACTAATATGAAATAGTTTTGGTGTCTCAGGCCATGAAAATGTTAACGAACCAACTTTTTTTGTCCTGGTTTAGGATAGGAACATTTCTTGAAATTGGAAAAATTCTGCAGGTTAGGTGTGCCAGTTTCTTTGCAAAACCCAGTAAAAAATACATACCCCACTGTAAAAAGACCCCATTTTTGTAGCTGGGACAAATTGAGCTCATGTGTTAAGAAGTTTTATGAACATCTCTCTAGATTTCAGAATTTGTGTATAAAATTTATAAGAAACAGCCCTTCTTAGCTATATGTACCTAAAGCACTTGAATAGGTTCTCATCTCGTGATCACTGGAAAAACATTGTTCCCTCTCACATGCATTTCAAGTACTGCTTTAGAAATTCTCTTTGATAATGCCAGCCTCCTCTTCCCATCTTCCTACTGTCTCTCCTTTTTCAATTGCAATAGCTAGATGCCTGGCTTCACCAGGACAGTCCAGAAATACTGGTTTATTCTACAGCATCTCAAAGATTTTCTTTGAATCACCATTTTATATTAAATTTTCAGAGAAAACATGAGATTTTCTCTGAGTTTAAATCTTCAGCAGAGTTACGAAAACTTATGCACAACAAAAAGTGAGATGGGACCATAGAACACTGCAATATCACCCAACGGTGATATATGGCTACAGCAGAATTATGATGGAAGCTTGCTCTCTGAGTCCCAACCTTTTTTTTTTTAAATGAACAATGTATATTATAAACATAGGTTAATAGTCTTATTTTAAAGCCATCCATGCATATGGATTATCTTAGGCTTGCTTATTATCTCTTTCCATAGTCTAGAGAGGTCTGAGAATGGAGCAAGTCTGATGCTTACCTGCTATGGAAAACAGTTTGCAAAACACAGCCACATGCCAGGACAGAAGTGCTCAATGCAGAACCCCTGCAAGACTGTCCATTTACAAGATGCATGTTAAGAGATAGTCCTGAACCCACTGAACTTGAAGTTTAAACCGAGGGCAAAAAAGGAAGATAGGCAGTAAGATAAAGGAAGACTTTTTCTATTTTACATCTTAGAAGCTGACAGAAAGATTAAGTAACTTGTCCAAGGTTATATGGATGCCTAATGCCCTACCCTAAGCTGATCAACCCTCAATTTATTATTTTACCCTTCTGTAATACACAATATTATCCTAGTATGAAAGAAGACTTTTTTTCCTACAGCTGAAAAAAAAAATCCTTTCACTGTATGCTTCTGTGCTGATTTTTTTTTTTTTAATGGATTTACTGTGACCCCTTGAGAAACTCTAGAAGCCCAGATCTCATCTAATAAACTGGCTCTGACAGAAGAAGCATCTGCTGATACAAAATCCCTAGAACCTGCCAAAAGCAGAATATAGACCTTAATAAAAGCACTTTCATGGCTCTTACCAGTAAACTATGTCTGAATGGAAAGATCTAGAAACTTATATTTACTGTTGTGAATCCCCATTACATCCACAGATGTTCTAGACAAGTTCAGTTGATATGATTGTACTGTGACCTTTGGCTGCTGGTGGAGAGTAGCATGCTTAGCAAATGGAGCATGAAGCAAATGGAGCTCTGGGAGACAGCACATGGTGAGTCTATGGAGATAACTGTGCCTGTGATGCAGAGAAAGCTGTCTGGGGAGCATGTGAGAGAAGAAAGGATTTGTATGTTGTTTGGTGGAAGAAAGTTTTTTGGTGTATTATATATATGAAAATACAAAATATATACATTATATATCTGTATAAAATATGGAGAGCCAGGAAACTGGGCAAGAGAATCAGATGTAGGCTATATTAATATTGATTTCTGTTACTTTTGCCAATATCATATCAGTTTTCTTAACCTGTTTATGCTAACAAAAGTGTGACCAGGAAATAATGAAATTATTTTGAAAAAATGCTACCTCTATGAAAAGATCACAGTCCTATTCCATAATTTTGGATCTCTGTGCAATAACAAGCCAAATAGGTTTTACAGAGTATGGTAGGAGGCACATGGCTTAAATGGTAGTCATGTCAGTAGCACAGTTAGCTGTTGGATACGTGAACTTTTCACCTAAAATTAAAGCCTCTTTTCCAAGTTTTATGTGCATTGTTTCCCTGTTCTTCCTGAGACACTCCTCCTGGTGCCCTAGTTAGCTTGCCAGAGCTTGCAAAGAACAAGGATGTGGGAATAATGAATTATTCTATTCATTTATTATTCTTGATGAATAGTAAATTATTCTAATAACATTTACTATTCTATTCATTTATTACTGGAGAATAATTAGCCGGGAATGGCTTCTAAGAAGTTTTTCCAAAATTAGACTTTAATGGTTTTACTGTGTTTATCTTCACCTGTATGAAAATATCTTTGTAGCTCTCCCCACTTAACTGTTCCCACCTCCTCCCCCACTCAGACATGTATCTGTTTCCCAAAGCTACTGTATTGTTAAAAAATGTTAATCTCCTCTCCCAAAAACCCAGTCTCTTCCTTCACATAGCTGAACTCCCATTTCAGACAGAAACCCTTCCTCTAGTCAGCTGCATCTTGTCTGTGCTAATGAGAAGTATATGTGAATGGGGGAAAGACCTGAATGAAGATCAAAGAATAGGCGTGTCTGTATGAGAATAGAGGTTATAGGTAAATGAAAGGAGGTGATTATGGAAAGATACATATATGAGTAAGGGAGAGATGCAATGTCTGCACAGGTGGTATATCCAGCTGAGATTTTAAAGTTAATGGGACTGCAGAGAGGCTCTTGCTCCTCCATGCAGAGGTCTCAGTGTTGCTGTCTTGACTTTGACCAGTGCTTATCTGGGGCTGCAGTGTTTGCCATTACTAGATTTGACTCTGCCTTTTGAATTCTAGACTTTCTTTCTTCGTCTCTTCTGGTATTTCAAGTCCCTCAATTTGAAGAAAAAGATGTACCCATGGTAAATCTCCAGATGGCCTTTCTCCTTGTCAAGGCTGGAGGAGCTGAACTGTGTTTTGTTGTTTTGCTTTAGAGCTGTTGTAGAGGAGGGCTGCTTTTTGGCATGCTGCTACCTACCCAGACTGAATATTCCTCTATCTCTAAATCATTTGCATAAGTGGCTGACTTCTATATTCGTCCAGAATCAATGTTTCATCTTCTCTAGCTTCCTTTCCTTCCTTGTATGGAAAGAAGGAACGTTCCCTCCCTCTCTTCTTTGTAGAACGAATATAGTTTCTATGAAAGATTTAACGTACACTATTCATGCCAAATATCACGCCAAATAATACATATGAAAACTTAATGTTACCTTACATCCAGTCTGTCTTCTTTTCCAAAGTCTTTTCACCTAACAGTGTAATTGGTATTGATATAAGTAGTATAGATGAAGCTGACTGCCTAGTGCATGACCACTTGCATATTTAAATTGGACCTACCTTGGGATCCCACTCACTTCCCAGCCAGTTTGGTACAAGAACATCCATTACTCTTTTTAATTCTGGGTCTCTAAAGTATAACAGGGTACAACCTTGCAGCAGCTACAAATATCCTTCCTCATGATGTTGAACTTTGGAGTCCAAGCGGACTAAGCCTGGAAGAGCTATGGCACTAACTTATACCTGCTCCATCTAATCCCGTATCTTGTCTCTGACAGGGACCAGTAAAAAGTACCCGGGGAGAGAGATGAAAAACCAGTCAAGGTACAGAATGTTTATTCTCCTGATCTATCTTCCCAGCTCAATGCAAACAGTAGCTTAATTTAACCATCAAATATTGAATTGTTATATTCACTATCCAAATATTCCAGTAGGTGCACTTTTAAGCACCCATACAGCTTTAAAAAATTTCCCCCAGGTCCTGCCCTAAGAAGATCATGAAGTTTCATCTCCCTTGGCTTTGCCAGGATCTCTGGATTTTCTCAGGTTCCTCTCAAGAAGAATGCCTTGCTTCTTGTGATTCTGTGAAAGTATGTTCCTGATTCAGTCTAGCTAGAAACATCTGAGGAAAAAACAGACTCTTACTGAAATTCAGGATGGCATTAGTTTTCACGAATGCCAACAGAAAAAAATTCTTACAAAAAAGGCAAATTTGAAAAATCATATTTGTGGCCAATGTCTGGTCCATTTCTTTTTAACAGTGCTGTAGAAGCACTATATGATGAAAAATAGATAACTTAAAATTAATAATGCTGTTTTTACTAGGCAAAATCTATTTTCCTAATGGATCCCACATTCCCCACTTGAGAGCACTTTGACTCATTCACTTATTAGAACTGTAGAGATAACAATAAAAATATTAAGAATAAAATAAAAATCTCCTGCGATAATTACTTATTTTTTCTGCAAAGATTGCTTTAGGTGTGATATGTGCCAAACCTAGGATAGAACATGTAACATGAAACATAAGGGGGAGAACATTATCTGCATTGGCAGATCTTGTCAGTGGGAGAATTTCTCTGCCCCAGTACTTATATTGCAAAACTTACTTGTTTGCACGTACATCCTCTACATTTTAAGAGTTGCTTTAGGCTGTAAAGAGAGAAAAATAAGTTAACAAGTCAAAGGTTGTAATGCTTCCAACCCTTTGTCTGGGCAGGTTGATAAAGATGGTGAGAGATGTGTAGATTTGATTTGTTTGGCATGTAAAATGTTCTTAAGATGATAAGTGAAAGGAATCCTTTATGCAGTCCTGTCACTGTCAAACAGAACCAGTTGGGGCAGGGTGAGTGTCTTTTTTGACATTGCAAAAAAAAAAAAAAAGAGATTGAAAATAGATTGCACTTATCTAATATCACTAATGAAACCACAGTGATGTCAGTTCTGATCAAGCTATAATCGGAGTTGCTGATTGTGTGATAACAAGCTTCCTTTTTACGTGTTTTCTACATGTTTGCAGTGGAAAAGGCCATAAATGATTAACTGTGGGTGAGTGGAAATAGTGAAGAAAAAAATAACTTTGCCACAACAACAACAAATGAGAGAAGGAGAGGACTTCAGAGTGAATGCAGAGGGGAGGAGGAGGAGAAGAGAATTCTGAGTATTATTAAACATGTGAAAGAAGACTCATTTACTTTATAAGAAGTAGATCACTCACACAGCCACATTCACAACTTTGTGGTCATTGAAATTTGCGTAAGTGCTGTTAATCAGCTCACCACAGATTATCATAGCTATTTCTTTGGAAATGACACTTGAATTTAAACCTAATGTTAAAAGGGAAAGCAGTAAAAACATGACTCAAACAACAAGAAAAACCACAAGTTTGCTTAAATCCCTTTGGATCAGATTCTGCTGCCTTTACTCACAGTGAGTAGAACCTTACTCAATAAAAAGCCCTTCCTGAAACCAATAGGATCAGGAGAGCAATGATAATAAAACTAACAAAATATCTTCCTTAAACCCACCTCACACTCTCAGAATTCTGTAAAAAGTTATTGCACAGTGTCCTGTTTGCCAGGCACAGAATAAAGGATTACCCAGGGGTAGATTTACTTAGGGTGGATAAGCCCGTCACAGCCCCTCCCATTAGCACCACTGATAAAGTTCATGCACTGTGTCACCCGACTGGTTGCAACTGCATTTCTGTGTCACTGCTCCCGTTCACAGTATGACTGGATCTGCCCCTGTCATTGCAATCAAGGTGGTAGATGGGTAACAAAACAATGAACCTGGAACAAAAACACAGTTTTTAGAAAATATGCTCAAATATAGCAGAAGAAAGTATAAGCAGAGTGTCTGCTTATAAGTAACTGTAACTGGTGAATACTGTCAGTAAGGTAGTCAATAATTGACTCTATGAGCCTTTCGCTAGCTGGACCCCACTGCTGCTTGGAAAAAGAGATCACCTCAGCAGACAGTTAACACCTCAGTTAATAAACATGCTTAGCTGGCTAACCACTGATCTCAGACCCTTTAAAAGAAAATACAGTCATTACTTTATGTATAAAAGAATAATAACCATTCCCTCTTCCAGTACAGGTAGGTTCTAGCAGTCAACAAGTGTTCTGAAAGAAGCAGGTAGGAAGTTGTTGCTAGTAATCTATTGTACCTTTCTGCTTTTTCTCCTCTAAATTTTTGTTTTATTCTTCCTCCTCCTCAGGGCAGGCGTAGAGGTCAACATGAGTATAGAACAGGCAGAATGTTACCAGTATTATTTTATGACAGTTACCTTTGTCATGGCTAGCGTGGAAGTCTTCACAGGCATATTCCTGGATACATTTTGGGCAGCTGAGAAACAGAAGTAGTATTTTTCCAGAAGTAGATGAAAAGGTAGTTTTTGACAACTTATTATTACTGTGCATTATTTGGTTAACATTGTTATGCAACATTGTTTAGATAGCATTCCTTTAAATGGAGAACACATTTTGTCCTTATGGCTCCGAGTCTGACTGATATCTACCAAAATCTGCTGAATCAACTAAAGTATGTGTGAGCTCTATCATCTGTGGGCATGGATGGATGGATGGATGGACGGACAGATGGACGGACAGACCTGAGTTTAACACTTGTTACAGCCAAGGGGTAGATCTGTACCCAGTTTCCCCAGTGCTCTCTGTAGTTTAATTCAGTCTTGTTTATTGTATTATTTATATCCCATAGAAGCCATCAGTTAGACAAGTTATCTACAGATATGTGGCTTCTTTTCAATGGGAGCAAATTTGTTCTTTTTACTCCCCACAGCTAAGTTGCAAAGAAATAATGGGCGCTGAAATGTCCACACTCCCTTTGCTTCTCTGCAGCTATTGAGCCAGCTGAGGTGCCTGTAAGTCAATGAAATGAGACAGTGATGGTCATCTCCAGAATGAAAACATTTTCATTGTAGATCACAATTAAGGAGAAGACATGGACTGTAAACTTTAGTCTTTGAGAGGAATACATGTGTGTGCATGTGTATATACAACTACATATTTATATACACATGTATAAACATTTTTATATTAGTACATTTTTAATATTCTTTCATGAGCGTTGTTTTAAAAGGGTAAGATTTCCCAAAACAGAAAATTCTGGGTATTCCTTTTTACATTCTGCAGCAGAACAGTGGGATAACTGAATTCTCTAAAGTAGGTAATTTCTGAAATACGAGCTGATGCCTCAAGGTAAATATGAGACATATCTGTGAAATCCTTTTGGATGTTATTTTCTAGAATTAAAGGCTAAAAAATGGGAAGTGCTTTCTGTTGGCCAGTGTTTTGTAACTTTGTCATATCAAAAACTGTGATGGATGTTATAATATCAGCTTACCATCCAGGAATAACTTCTTCCCAAAACAACTGAAACACAAACAAAAGCAGAACTTCACTGATTGATTTTTCATTTAAAGAATAACATCAAAGCCTAAATATAAGACATTTTGAAGAACTTGTACAATTAAATCAAAAGAATGGTCATCTCACATTCTTTTTTTTCTCCCAAAGGAAAGGATAGTAATATTTTAAAGTGATTGAGAATTGAGTAGCAGTAAACTCTTCATTAAACATTCGAACATGATAACAGAACTCTGAAGTCGTTAAAAAAACTATCTTAATATGACAGTCATCGTTACATCTTTATAGACTTACTTGTATATGTAATATATATACAAGAAATATGCTAGTACTGTTTTCTTCTGATTTTGATGATGAGCACTTTTCAACCTAGCCCACGCGATATCTTGCTTACTTTAATTACTATCGGCAATTATTATCGTTCTCCTGTGTTTGGAGTGATAGTGTTCAACAAACCCATTAGGATGAATGTGCCCCTGTGCTGTGCCATGTACAGAATGGAAAGATAGACAGCTCCTGTCTCACTCTTGGGATTCTTCATCTAAGGTCACCTCATCTCTGTTTTCTCTCTTTGTAGGGAATTTTGAGGTGTTATTAAGGAAAGGGCACTTAAGTGAAAAAACTGTGTTGATTTCTACTGTCATGTGAATGAGAAGATTTTAAGCCCTGCTGTATCCAATTTCCAGGTGATAAAAGAAGCTGTGGAGATGCACTGGTGTGATGAAGGAAAAGTGACAAACAAATGATTGGCAAATGAAAACTGGTTTAGGGATTAAATGGATGCATAATCTGACCCCAGGCTAGGCTGGGAAGCACAAAATTAATTAAATGAGAAATTTTGGATTAGGAAAAAATGGAAACTCAGCACTTTCTTATGCCTCGCAGAATATGGAGAAGAATGTGTTTGCTGCTCTGAAGTTGCCCAGAGAAGGGAAAGGATGTTGGTAGGGAGTTGGAGATCCTTGGAGACTTTGCTGCCACTGAGAGGCAGGAATAGCAGAAGAAACTGCTCTTGTTTCAAGGGGCTTTCCATACAGGGATATCTGATTTGTCTTGGTCACAAGTAGGTCTCTTATTTGATAAGGCACAATATTTTATTGCTGAGACATAACAGGCCACTGGACAGAGAAAGTTGAAAAGTATTTTAGAAAGTGCCATGATTTTGGACATCTGGTTTCTTTTTTTAGACAGTTTTACTAATGACTTTTTGATTCTGGTATTATTATTGAGGAATAGCTAAGAAGTTATATCAAAAAGATAGTTTTCAATTTGTTTAACATTACTAATAGTACAGTATAATAAATAGAGATAGAAGTATTCCTATGTATAAAAAAATCTGTCTTCAGTTTTAAAAAATCCAGATTCTTTACTAAAAAAAAATTGTCATTGATTCATGTATTTGTGATTCTTTATTAAAATTTATAACACTTACTCTGTCTTTAGCTAGTTTCTTACTAGTGAACATACTGCTTATCTCTTGTAGTTTTTTCAGTATGTTGTGTTAGTAACTAGTCTTTTAAACCTAAGAAGGACTTTCAGCTACAGCTTTTAAGCAGACTTCTTGTGTATTTTGAAAATCTGCATTTCCCTGCTTTTCTGCCAGTTAGTCTTGCTAGCTTCTGGGTTGGGTGGGTTTTCGTGGTGTTTTTTTTTCCCTTTGTTTTTTTTTAATCAGTTCTTTTATTCTTTATGTATTATGATCCTTATTAAAACAAGTATTGGAGTAAATTAATATTGAGACTATCTGGGGCATCGATTGGGGTGGGTCTTTCAAGACTGAAAACAATATTCTACTGTAAAATTCATTAACAATTTCAGAAAAAGTTATATTGGTAAAGCTTTTTGTTTACAATGATTTTCTGTTTCAGTATACTCTGTAAGCAAGAAAATTCTCTCTTCATTTAGATACCTCTTTGTAATCGTAATGGAGATTTGTTCTTGGAATATATGCTTCATATATTATTTATAGCAAGTCCTAATAACAGCAGAACAATTCCCTCTGGGTTTCCATATTTCTACCATTATGATTGAGCCAGATATGTTAATCTGTACAAAATCAAGTGGTTTGCCTGAGTTTTACGGAGGCTTTCCCCTATTATTAGGTATTTAGAATGAACAAAGTTGCATTTTTCAGGCTATATGGGAAAGTTTTTCATTAAGTGATAGGTCAAGAAAACAACTTATTTGGTGAAGTAATAATCTAGAGGAATTACTATTTTTAGATTTCTTGTCAAGATGAAGAGAACATTTTCTCCCTAGTTCCAAAGCTTATCCCTTTCAGAGATGCCTTTTCAGCAATTCTTTTGTTCTGTTCTCACTGGAAAGCACATTGGTTTATGAGCATCTTGAATCTGACAAATTGTCTGTTTTCATAATATGTTTGTGTATTTGTAGTTTATTGTCATATCGACAGGGTTAAAATATATATTGAGATCCTGACATTTTATAGCATGAACATTCTGGTCTTCTTGATTAGTTCTACTTTTACAGCAAGCTAATAAAATTATACCTCATAAAACATCTATGGTGGAAGCATATATTAATATCCTACTTTTATTGCCTTAGTCATATGGCAACTAAAAGACATGGCAAAGATCATCCAGTAAGTATTCGTGGAGTCAGTCTGCTGCTGTCAAAACAACATTCCTAGCGGTAATAGTGGGATCAATTACAATCCAGTGTTTTAGCTCCTCCTTCTCTTGAGAGAAAAATGATTGAAATAAGCAGATTTTAACAGATTTGGAAATAAAACAGTGAGTAAAAGTGATTACTAAAAATGTTGAAAAACACTGACTGTCATTCAAAAACAATTCTGTTAGAAGGCTTTTACATATCTCTCACATTTTTGGAAGCTAATAGAAGTTTTGTTTACTGTAGATAAAACCCACAAAGAGTAAGAATTAAGAAGCAGGGATGATTCTAAGCTTACCTTTGTTTATTAATTCTTGGTGAATACCAAGGCATCAGAAAGTTATTTCAGATTTATTTTGATGCAAGCTATCTACCCATTATAGTGCTTAAAAATAGATTAAGATGTGTCTTATACATCATTCTTATTCACTGCTGCCGCTGTTCTCATAGGAGAAGTCAGGAGAACAGCAACAGGTATGGACACTAGGGCATTGTTGTGGTTTAACCCCAGCCGGCAACTAAGCACCACACAGTCGCTCGCTCACTCCCCCCTGGTGGGATGGGGGAGAGAATCGGAAGGGTAAAAGCGAGAAAACTCATGTGTTGAGATAAAAACAGTTTAATAAGGAAAGCAAAAGCTGCGCACACAAGCAAAGCAAAACAGGGAATTCATTCACTGCTTCCTATCGGCAGGCAGGTGTTCAGCCATCTCCAGGAAAGCAGGGCTCCATCATACCTAATGATTACTTAGGAAGACAAAATGTCATAACTCTGAACATCCCCCCCCTTCCTTCTTCTTCCCCCAGCTTTATATGCTGAACATGATGTCATATGGTGTGGAATATCCCTGTGGTCGGTTTGGGGTCAGCTGTCCCAGCTGTGCCCCCTCCCAGCTTCTTGTGCACCCCCAGCCTGCTCGCTGGTGGGGTGGGGTGAGAAGCAGAAAAGGCCTTGACTCTGTGTAAGCACTGCTCAGCAGTAACTAAAACATCCCTGTGTACTCTCAACACAGTTTCCAGCACAAATCCAAAACATAGCCCCATACCAGCTACTATAAAGAAAATTAACTCTATCCCAGCCAAAACCAGCACAGGCATGGAGGTATGCATTATACTCTGGTGCCTCTTACACACGGGAAAATAAATTGGATCGACATTAGGCTGGAATATTTTGCAGAAAATAAGCTAATGGAATTATCTAAATGCCTGATAGTCTTTTAAAAATAGTTAAAGACATAAAGTGGAATATTAGTCCTAAAATTACATTTAAAGCTGTGTTAGCAATACTAAGATAAGAACATTTTCCCTTTGTAACGTCCCCTGAGAGCTGTTTGCTACAGTGGGCATCGGCCTTTCTGCCATCTCAAGGTGTGATCTGATGTGGCTGGGGCACCCAATCTGAAGGATATTCCACAGCCAATGCAGAAAGTATGATACTCTGTATGGACAGCCCTACTGCAAATGTTCTGTGTGGTAGCCTTATGCACGTGCAGAACAACTCTACATAATGTATGTCCAGTGAGGCTGTCCTGCACATAAGCAGAAACTCTACCTGGATGTGTAGGTAGTGTAAAATATCAGTTATCACCTACCAGGTACGGCAGCTTTCCCCGTCAGAGAGAGGAGCTACAAGGACAATTGGTAACATCACATTTGACTGTGCAAACCATTACAGTCTCAACATTTACAACTCCATGATCCTTCCTGCACTTAGGAGATAGTTAATGCAATCACAGCTGAGTGGCAAGTGTTGCACATTAGATACCTACTGCAGTCTTGGTGGGCGACATTGTGCCATGAATATTAAGAGCCACACCCTCCAACAGGGCAACACCACCAACTCCAGTGAAGCTGTGTCAGCTTATAACAGCTGACAACCTAACTCTCTGATTTTACAGGTCTTGACTATATATTTGAAATACAAGCCATTCATCTAACATACGAAACAAATGTTTGCACCAAAACACTGCATTTAAGTGCATGTGCAGAAAGTAAGACATTTCTTTCTCAAGAATAATACTTCGTTATTCCTGTCTCTTCACACTGATGACTGCTCAATAGCTTTTGTTTCCCTCTTCTCTCTGTCTAAAACTTAATGTTCTGCTTTTACTTCTGCTTCAGTAATGTTTGTCCACCACATCTGATAACTCAACTGCTTTGTCTGCTAGTGCCTCTGACTTGAATTTTTGTTCATTTTTAATCTCTTCTTTGCTCCACATTACTTACTTTTAATGTCTGATAGATCCTGGCAGTTTTAATTCTAGTTTACTACTTAAGGAAAATAGAAATTTTTTTTACAAAATCCTTAATTTCGCAAGAAAAATATTTATCAAAAATTTGCTTTTTCATAATTTTTTTTTTGAGATTAATAGTATGTATCAGTATTTTATTCTTTCCTCCTAAACATTGGAAAAAGAAAAGATAAGGAAAGAAACACAAGAAGTTATTTTGTTAAGTAGGAAATTTCAAATGGAAGGCAATTTGAACTAAAGGACTGTATAGACAGTAATGTACCCTGGTCAGGGGTCAACACCTGGCTTGAGGCACGGCACCTCCAATTGCAAACAATGGTGGTGCTTTTGCTTGCAGGTTCATCAATATTTTGTAAGAGTTTATTTTTACCTTTATGACTACTGACTCTCTACTTATGCCTTTGAGGTCATTTGAACTGACTGCGTTCCATGATCATCTGAACAAATTCATGATGCTATTCTGGATAAGATCATTTCCTTGTTTTGCTCTTCCTATCACCTAAACTCAGTGCTGTACTTACAGTGTAAATCCACTTTCAGATATGCAGTCTGGGCATCAGAAAGGAATGAGGGTCTCCTTTCTGCAGAGTTAGAATCCAGTTTTTGAAATGTGTCTCTTAGCAATTACCTGAAGATCACTTCCAGATACACCATTTGGCTTAAAGCAAAAAAAAAAAAAAAAGAACTGGGTAAGAGTAATCTGAATCAGCCAGCTATATTTTGAATTGTATCTTTGGAGATTCATCATTTCAACAAAGGGTCTCTGAGTGTGACAAAAGAACACAAATTATTTTAAGTGAAAAGAATACCTGCTCATATTTTGTTAAATTTTAGCCCAATAATCATCCTAATATTTATTTGTAAAATCTTAGTTTATATTGGTCACTGTAGAAATTGTTTCTACATCTTACATAGTGTTTTGAACACTTTAGTTAAATATTATAATATGCTTCCAATGCTGTTACGTTGATATTGTTCAGTAGTATTTACAACTCACCTGCATGTCTCAAAATGGATGCTTTATTGTCCAAATCTTCTTTTGTGAAACATTGCCTATGGAATGTATTGTCACAGAACAATCTAAACACAGTGTGGCTTACTATTTCCATAACATCTGTCTTTTCTACTATAGAACAGATTAACAATTATGTCTTTAAAAAAACCAGGAAACAAAACCATGCAGCTTAGACAGCAGTAGCTAGCTGTGCTACATGTATGTCAGAGGAAAAGGTCTCTCCCACAGTGCAGCTGGTAGGGTTCACACTTTCCCCTCTCATTGTACAAAAGAATGCTATATTATTTCGATTACAAAATGATTGTCTGAGGGGGAAAAAAAAGACATAGCAGACTCTCCCACTCCCCTCTTTCCATGCATGCAAGGCTTTTCAATTGTGTTAAACAGTATAGCAGAAGGATTTTTTAAATTAGTGTTTTGTTTTAGCAATGGTTGCTGATGTGTACATGTAATACAGTTTTAATCAAATCCCAAATGCTGAAGACCTTTCAGCAGTATCTTAGGCAGCACTGTGCAATGCTTATTCCACTTGAAGTGGCCACTAGGGAGGTACAATTAGCTGTTCCCATGGAGAAGTTTGTTATACTAATAAATAATAAGTAGTGTAGGTAGAGATGGAATCAATTAAAGGTATTTTTGACCATCTAATGGTTTATGGGAATACTAAATAATTGACAACAAGTTTTGACTATGTGTTCCATAAGCATGTTTTATTGTAACTAAAGTGTGACCACAGAACAAGGAATGCCTCTGTGTTGACAGTCATAAAGGTTAACTTACACTACTTTCTTAAACATCCCTGCTCATAATGTTCACTGTTAACCCTTTCTAAAGAGTTAAAACGTAGACATAAATACATATGTACTCCATGCTGAGGCTGCTGCAGCAAAGCTCATTTTCCTTATATTTTTAAAAAACTAAAAAGGTACTTGAAATGTTAGGAAAGTGAGAAGTTATTGCTATCTCTATTTTCCTGTGTTTGTTTGAATAACTCAGAATTAATTTTGTTATTTGAGACTGATTTGACAAACTTATTCAAACCATAGCTTAATCACTTTTATTTGTCTGAAATAAAAATATTGACATAGATTCAAACCAAAACCAGCTCTAGCCACCCCTTTGGGGGAAAAAAGGATTTGTTCAGTAGTATTTGCTGAAGGCAAGATGCAGTAAATATAAAATCAGATTCACCAGCCCTTTAAGTCTGATTTGTTCCACTCCAACAACAGCTAGTTTTTTGAGGTTTACCTACCATTAGAGAATTCGTGGATGACCTGAACACTGTCATAGCTCTTATACCACCTTTTTTTCTCTTCTTATGTGTAGAGAATTTAATGGAAAAGCAATCGTTGGCATAGATATTTGAAGTCAGAAAGCAGATGAAGTTTTAGGACTGAAGCTAAAATGAAAATATGCAGTATACAAAAATCATAGTTCCTATTACACTTCAGTACTCCTCAGGATCTGCTGAAGAGCCAAAATACTGTGGTAGTTGCCAATCGTCCTCATTTTTTCAATTAGGATAATAATAATAATAATAAGGATGATGGTGATGCCTTAGAATATGATGGTAGCAAAAATGGAATGTCTGTTGTTATGATCTATCAGGACATAAACTAAAGTCATTCAATGACTGATAATGAATTGGATGAAATAATGTTTTCAATATTAATAGAAGAAATTCTACCTGTCTTCATTGTGTGAACAAATGTATCCACTAATGATAAGATTCTATGTAAAATAATGTTCTTTATAAGTTGCTCCCTGAATCTCTGGTGCTTTTAGGAGACACGGGTGCATGGAATCGTTTGCCATCCAAAAAGACTATAGCTGTGTGTCACTGAAACACTACACCTGAACTTTGGAAAGCAGGATTATATGCTCAGGTAGAAAAGAGAGGGGCAAAGAGTGTTTTGTAGTCTGCCTCATTCCTACCACCCTGTCCCTTTTCCAGCCTGTTCTTTTATGCTTCCATTGACTTCTCATGGCTTCTAGTCACAGTTTATTTATTCAGTGAATCTCAGTATTCTTTCCTTAACTCCTGCTTCCATTTCTTTCTCATTCTTCCATTCCTACTAGCTTTCAACACTATTTTCTGCATGTTTACTAGCAGTCTCTTCACAATCCATTTCTGCATCCCTGGTCCATATTGTCATTCGTGCCGGACTATACTGAGGGAAAGTCCTTAAGAAAATAAACTATGGAGTCCTGCTAAGTCTCTGATGAACACATGTATGTAACTGTCAACTTGGCTAAAATGGAATTGATTTTGGTAACAGCAGCAAAAAATGTTTGCTCTCTATTCTGCCTTAAATCATGGATGTGCTAGACATCCTCAGTTGAGACTTTGCTAGAAGATTATACATCTGCACACCTATACAAATTTCTTTACTTTCCCTCTGAAACAGCTACATTACTTTAGTTGAAAACTTTTTCTCTATATGTCCTTTTAGACTTTTAACAGTAACAATAATCCCTCTCTTGACAGCATGGGAAGTAACCAGTGGCTATAACTACAGTAGTACTCCAGTTCAGATTAGGAGGGCACTGCTGAAATGAATCTCCTTGTTGTCCAACTTAACTTGCATTGTTTCACACTACTAAGTGGCCCAGAACACATAAGCAGGGTTCCTTTTGGGTAAAACTTAAGTGGAAGATGGTCCCTAGGAGTACACCTAATACACTTCAACTGCTAATTGGCATATGGGACCAGACTAGAGCTATTCCAGAAGTTCCTCTGAAACTAATATGGTGTGGATGCCAGGTCCTCAGCACCAACTGTATTTGGCTGAGCATCTTTGCTTCTATTGTGCCATACCACTTAATATTGTTGATACAGCTAGTAGATTTCTAAACTGCCACTAAGCTGTAGCAAATAGGGCATTAAACCATGGATTTCAAGAACAGAGCTGACCAAAAGGTAAAATTTCCTTTCATAAGAAAATCTATGGCTTTTGAGAAATGGGAGAGAAATTGTGTGCATGAGCCTGTGGCAAGGTAATCAAGATGTTCACCTGTGTTGGGTGCTTTAGCTTCCTTTCAATGATCCTGTTAGAATAAGGGAGATACTTTTGTGAAGAGTCATGAGAAACAAAGACAACTGAGCTTTTAATGTTGCAGGATTTGTCATAGCTTCTAGACTTGCTGCGGACTCCAGAGCTCATGGGCTCACGGTGACTACATTTTCTGTTTCTATGCAGTGTGCTACAAGAGGACTCTGCAAGAGCTAACAACATTAAATCCCATGTGGCTTTGTATTTGATATTATACTAACTCATGGAAACATGATGGATAATATGTACTGCTTGAGGAAAACCATCCCCAACCAGATCCCACATGCCATTTCTTGATAAGAGCTTGATTTTGCCAGTTTTGGAAAAATATTACTTTTTCTATTTTTTTGCTCCATGAAGTAAATCAATATTTTATAGAAAATAGAAAAAGTTTCTACCACATGCTCAGAAGCATGCCGATCTGTGTGCTTTTCCCCTCTATGTCTCTGATCGCAAGCCCTACTCTCTCATACTTGTTACTTCCTACCAGTACGATCTATTTAGTGATGGATGGTTTGAGTTCCGGTGCCCTAAAGCTGAATCCAGCCTCTGTGAATACAGAATTCTGGAATTTCAGTCCAGTCACATTGAAAAGCCCTTTTGTTATTGATCCTGCAGGTTTCTAGCTGTATTCTGACTTCTGTCAAACCTCCTCCTGGCTGAGCCATTTTGCTCCAACCATAAAAGGAACAGTCATGGCAGATTAATTGCATAACAGTAAACTGTGCTTTTATTGCTCTTCTCTTCAGTCTTGGTTATTTACTCTGGCTTAGTATCATACTTGGGAAAATATTCTTGCTAGTTTCCAGAATTTAGCATATAAGTTAACTCAGAAATTCCATATGGCAACTGTAACAAAAAGGGGCATAATATTCTAGTGTTCTAGACACTAGACACCGAAGTGTCTAGAATAACTGATGCACCACTTACAACTTATCTTTAGAATGAATATGCCAGTCTTTGGTTAGTTTCTCTCTTTTGAGAATGACTAGCCTGTGTGTTTCTCTGGAGCCAAGGGGAGAATCAGAGATAATGCTGATCCTATTTGACACAATTGGTAAAACTCTGTATTGAGTGTCTGGAGGCACAGGTTCAGAGCTTGTTGATGAATCATTTCAAGATTCTTCATGGTTGTACCCCATGGAAAATCTATTTTTCCATTATTAATTTTTAAAAATTGTTTCAATTACTCAACTTTTAAACTTACGTTTTCAGCGAACATTAACATTGCTGAATTTATGGATGGGAATATTTGTGGAAAAACATTTTGAAGTTAAGCAGTATTGAGAGAAGTTGAATTTTGAACTGGAATGGGTGGGTTTTCTCACACCAAATGTAGTTCCAAATATTCATTTGGGATATACAAATAAAGCTATTTGCTAGTGTTCAGCTGAGCAAAAAACCTCAAGTATTTGAATTTCTAAAACTTACACTCAAAAACGTGAGCAAGTGAGAGTCTAGGAAATGTGACTCCAGTAGTATGGACCTCATGTAGATGAATTGATTTACAAAAAATTCTGTCGTTTTTGAGAACTTGTCAATCATAGAAAGATGATAAAGTAGTTAAACATTTATCTAGTTCATTGTTATACAAATATATCTACAAATTTATGCTTAAAATCAAAACTGCCATTATCCAAGTAATTAGAGTATTTAGAGCAGTAATGGCTACAACCCAGAAAAATGTGTGGTTGAGAAAAACCCAGAAGATGGATTTGGGTTTGGATTGAGCTAACCTGTTAAATCGATGAATTGCAAAGTCACGGTCAGTAGAACCTTAAGACTACCTGGATCTCGAGCTGCCGCTTACCTTCCAAGAAGAATACTGTGTCTCCATCTGCTGGTCAGCGGTATAACCCTCTGCCTTCCAGGAACAGGGGCGTAGTAACCAAAGCCCAGAAGGCTTTTGTTCTCTCTTTTGTCGTCAGTGGGTAATTCACTTGAAAAATCTCATTCCGATACTAAAAGGACTTTGAAAATGACAGTATCCAAAGGCACATACTCCATAGTTTACGTCATAAATAAACCCTTTGATTCCGTTATTTTAAAATCTGGTTGGTTAGCATTCCCATTTTCCTTTCAAAATGGATTAGATTTATACCATTGGGAAAAAACAATGAAAGTCATTGATTTGATTCAAATTTGGAGAAAATTGCAACATTTCGTTTCAGTAAAATAATTAAGCAAGGAAAGTGTTCAAAAAATAAGAACAGTAATCAACAATCCAGAAGGATTAAACAAACCAATATTTATTCAAAATGTGATTATTTCAATAGAGTGATTTGTGCAGATTAAGGTATTAGGTAGAGCTATTAATAAGAAAAGATGTGTAAACACATCTTGACCATAGCATAGGCTCATTCTGAGACACAGCTGGGAGTCTTTCACCTGAAACAGGGTTGTGTTTGTGTTTGTATTGGTTTGGTTCATCAAAAGCAAAAAGTATTATGTTTAAGTATGTTTAAATAGATTTCCTCTGTCAATGGCAAAATTTGTGGTGTCAGGGAGAACCTGTTCATCTCAACTGGAACAGTTAAGATGCTTTTCAGAGGAGAAGATCTAAGTTGAAAATCCTGTTCCATGTCTCCGGTTGTGAATGGGAATTCATATCTACTATCTGAATTCTGTATCTTGGAGAATTTTCAGACCTGCTTTACAACCGTTATAGGTTTAATCTTGTTTAATCAATATTTCTTTCTGAAAACTAACAGAACAGCTTCTTAGAGGAGACTTTGTCCCTGCAGTTAGTTAACCAGGCTACTTGGGGATAAGGGAGACCAATGCACTAGTCTCTGCTTGATATAAAACAGATCAAACTTCCGTGTGGGTCCCTTTAATCACAGTTGTCAGTCATAACTAGGCTACTTTCTGGTCACTCTTTTTTGCATAAAAAAGTTTCAGAGGAATTGCCTTTTACCCCTTTTTTGTTTGCCCTGGAATACAAAAACCAAACTGACAGAATTTTTCAAGAAATGAAATTCTGGTTGTCACTGCTATGTATCAGTCAGAAGATTTCACTCATTCATGAGTTTCCTCTTGAATAACAGTTAAAAAAAAACAGAGAAAGGTTGGAATATAATTACTATTTTTCAGATGTATGAAAAATATTTTAACTAGAAGTTAATACTAATGATTATAGGCATTGTAATCCTTGCACTGTAGTGAAAGGGAACGACTTAGTGATTTCACTGAGGTTAAAACCTTCAGCAGATATCTTTATTCTGATTTTTCATTTAGATTTATGATTTGCCCTTGTGCCAAGGCCTTGATGTCAGAATCAACTTTTGGATCAAATCTTCAGCTGGCATAAGTAATGTAGCTCCATATAATTTTACATTTATTGCAAGGAAACAACTTATGGCAATAAAAGAGTGTTGTAAGATATAGTAAAAATCAAAAGCTGTCATGAAAGTTTACTGAATAATTTTCAGTGCAAAGCTCGGCTGAAGCAGTAATGAACTAAAATGTCCGACTTACAGCTGCTGCAGTTTTAAACAATGAAAGCTACTGTAGTTTTTCATAGCAATGAAATTATGGTATGAAACAGATGCATCTGTAGTGACACTGCAAACACTGGTTTCAACTCTGTCACAGTTGTGTAGAAGTAGCAAAATTACAATTTTGCTTACTGAAAGAGTAGGATACCTAAAGTGAAGTTAACAGTAGTTTGACTAGATTGTATGTTACAACTTTATTTTTTATATTAAATATGTAATTGAGGTGCTTTATGTACTGTTTATCACTGCAAGGAAAAGGTAGTCAGAATGAACTTCTCTAGGCTGTTAAACTGCCTCTTATTAGCATTGAAACTATATTTGCAGCACATTATCTTAGGCTATTTTTTGTTGTATAAGGACATTGCCATCAAAGCATAGTTAATCTGAGCTGAATTAGATTATAATTGGAATCCTTATGAATGGGGATTTAAAATTATTCTGTATTGTCATAGAGTAACAATACATTATTAGGATATTAAAAGTAGTTGGCAGCAGTATCGTAAGAGTACATTTCATATTAACACTTCATGCAAAGTCAACTCTGTTCATTTTTTTGTTCGCACATCTTTCTTGTATCTTCTGTTATAATAAACAGCAGAAACGTCAGTGCATTAAAGGTTTTTCAGCTTTAAAGGTGCATCACAGATTAAGATACAGCTTAAAAAAGGAGTCTATCCAAAGCCTTTTGAAGTCAATTGAAAGACTGTGACTTCAATGAGCTTTGGATGGGGCCCACAATGTGCTTGTTGCAAAGTAACAGCTGTGCAGGCCTTTGTTTGCAGGAGAATCAGAAGTCTTACATTTGGTGGTTGGGATACAGTGAAAAGCAAAAAAGGAGAAAGATGGAGGCAAAATAATACATACCATTTAAAAATGGAAATGAATGCTGTTCGTCTGAATTAGGAGATGCATCATAAGCCTTTGGCTTTCATTATTCAACTGAAAACATTTAAACAAAAAGCATCTGAAGAGGTCAGGATGTTTCTGTGAAGTTTTTGCAGAAGGGCATATGAGCACCGTCTTGCAACCAAAAAGGAGTAATATCTTCACAGCTCTTTGATACACAAATGAAGAAGAATGACAGATCTAGCTGATTTTTTTTCCCCTCTAGCATGTACATTGGGGGGGGGGTTTACTTATAGTTTACAGCAGAAGGAGGTAACATGACTCAGAACTCAGTTTCTTGGGGGGTGAAATGCAAGTACTTTTTCATGTCATATATGATTACGTAGTTGGTAACCTTTAGAAATAGTTAACATGGCAAACATTGGCATAATGCAGTCAATTCTATGCACAGTGAGTAGAAATAAATGTGAGAAATCAACATTGTGAGATAAAATCTATTTGAATAGCTAGATAGTTTTGCCAACTGATGCTTACTAAAATCTTGTGTGCATATATATCTATCTATATATATATGCACTTTTAAAAAATATAGCATAACTACATAAAGGTCAACTACCTCCTAGCTGTCATTTGCTATAGTGTTTCCTTAGTTTGGCTTGTTAATAACAGAACAACACTACATTTATTTTAACTTTTGTGTTGTAATAACTGTCTCCATTATTTCTGTTTCGCTCTATACACAAGACTGCTGAGGAGGCAGTGGTAGTGTCAAACATAGCTGTTGAGCTGTTATTTGGGCTGTTGGTGTACATTTCAGCTGAACAAAATTAATAAGGAAAGGCAGAGGCAGAAAGGAAGAAAGGTTGAGGCACTGGGACCACTCCCTTGCTATCAGAGGAAACACATCATATAATGTCTTAATAAAAGGATCGAATTTTTGCCATCATTACTCTACTTGAAGGATGGTTCCAGATGCTCTTGCTGTAACCCTGTGAAATGTCTTTAATTACCAAAAGAATTTTATTCCTGGCCAAAACATACCAGTTTATTCTTCTGACAACATCAATTTTAACATTCACCCTTAGCGTTGTAGTATACCTACACTGCTATATTTACTGATGGCAGCATATACCCTATCTCAGCCTTTGTTTTGTTAGGATAAGCAAAGAAACCCTTTTTAGCATTCTCACATATTTCTTGCTTATTACATACCTGTTTTCTATATCTTTCGTATTTGAATTTCTTCTTTATCTTAGTGGGCATAGTTGTATACGGTATTCCAGATAAGGTCTTACCAATATATAATCACTTCCCTGTCTCTTCTGGAAATACTTTGACTGTAACACCTCCACTTTACATTTACCTTTTCTTCGCTGCATCACAATGGCTGTATATAAACTCCAGGACACTTGTGCCCTGTGGTACACCACATGGTGGTCCTGGCCTCCTTGTAATTCTGACCGACTACCCAGCCAGAGTACAGTTTAGATGTAACTGGTGACATTAATGCTAATAGCACATCTGAGGACAACTGTTGCTACCCTGTTATCAACCTCTACAGAAACTGCATTTTCAGATAAATGCTTCTAGCCCTTATGGCTATAAAGACAATCTTCCAAATGGCAGCTGAATCTAGACCCACGTAAAGCCAAGCATGCTGCAGACATGAGCGTAGAAGAACTGTGGATGTTCCTGTCCTCTCTTAATTTTTATTAACTGTGAAGGTGAAGATTAAATGTCTTGATGGGCTCATGTAAAATACATTGATAATTGCCTAGTCAAACAGTAAAAGAAATGAGACTAGGGAATATTTGGCTTTTACAGAGTCCTAGAGATTTTGTCCAATGAAATTTTACAAAAAACAAAAGCAAATGTTGACACTACTCCTGGTTTCACGGATCAAACGTTAGTATTTTGGGGTGGCCTCATACATAATGGCTTCAAGCCCTTTTATGATGATATTTAAACCTTTTGAAAAACTTCGTTTTGTTTGGGTTGAACTGAATTATGGAAAAGTCTTGGATCACTCTTCTTTTCTGTGTACTCCCAACGTCTTGTTGAGTATTGCTATTCAATCCAATGTATAATCCCAAAAGAATACGTTAGCAGATGTATATACTTATCAGAAGCACAGAAGTAGTTTGTCTGGATACATCAACAATACAAATTTAAGAAAGATTGTACTGTGCAGAGCATGCGAATATTAAAAACACTTTGATAATTTGAGGATTTTTGGCTAATGTCTCTGTTAAAGGACAGCACTATTTCTTCATTCATTACCTGAGCTGGAGAGGGAATATTAACTTTCTCTACAATTGCTATGATGCTTCCTTAGGTTTGGGAAACAAATCATATACTACAACTTGCATTTCCCCACTTCTGAGCTGATTGCTTCTACTCCTTTGTGACTGCAGCAGCAGAGGGGAAGGTATAATGCTAAGTCTCTTCTTCATGCGACATTTTAAAATATTATTTTTATGACAAGATTTTCTTTTTTTCTTTTCCTCTCAGCTTTGGATGGCTAAAGGTGTCGAAGGCAGGAATACTTTAAGAGTTTTATTTGTTTCATGTTACAAATATCTTACTATAAGTAGGTGCTGTAGTAAAGTGTTTCTAAGCTTTTTAATGTATTATCAATGCCAGCCTAACTCTCAGATAACTTCTCTGCAGCTAAGACTTGAAGTAACAAGCTTCTCAGAGCATTGAATCAGGGTAAAAAAGTATTGGAAATTCCATTGTGAATATTGTGCTTGCAAAACAGTCTTGGCTCCCTGTAATTTAGTAAGAGTACCAGGCAGTTTCTTTGATCTTAATGTTTAAATGTCTCTAAAGAAAACTTTGTTTAGGTTTTTTTTTTTTTTCATTTACACTTGAAGTCATTGCCTTTGTTTTCCTGTTAAATGTTCAATAGAAAATTAATGTGGTTTGGATCAGGCATATGTGCATCTATTTGACCTTGCATTATTTATGAATGGAATTTATTTATTTAGTTTTTACTTTCTAAACAAGAAAAAATTGCTTTTTCCTGTGAGACATATTCTCCAAGTGGATTAATACTGTTTATTGCTTATGTTTAGTGGGGAGACAGATATATATGTAAGCATCAAATCACCTAAGTTCAGTGGGACTTTAGGACATTCATAAATATTAAGGCCCAATCCACAAAGAAATTCAGAAAATGGAATAAAGTTGAGGCATCCAGGAACAGAATTCAATGTAATTTTTTACAGCAAATGGAGTACTTGTTGACCCAGAAGTGTGATTACAATACTCTGCACACCAAAGTACAGTCAGCTAAGCCAATGTGGAAGGAATGCTCAGGGAACAAGTGTGCCTGGAACAACATCATACTTGGAGAAACCTCTCCCTGCTCTGCTGTGCTATGTAAGTTCAGGGTTTGCAGCACTCTCTCATGGACTTAAATGTCAATGATGTGCTCTGTGATTTCACTATGGCTCCCTATCTTTTCAAACAGTGGCAATATTAGTTACTCATGTTTTGTACAGTAGTCTCAGGACTAGAACAGTTGCCTGAGAACTGGGAGACATAGGTTTTAGATGTAGCTGAAGAAACTACAAATTGCTTTTCTGGATTACTGTGAAAATAACATTTGAGACACACAGCAACTTCACTTGACTTCACATGGGTCAATTATCACTGGCTTCCAGCTGCCACCTCTAAAGCTCCGTTCAAAGTCTTGCCCAGTATCAATTTTTCTTGGGAACTTGGAAGAGGACAGGCATGCACAACACTTAAAGGCACAATGGGCATATATATTATATAAGTAAACAAGTGTCCGCACACTGTTGAACATGATTACACTGACAATTTGTTTAGTAATTGAGACTCTCATACTTCTCTGTGTGTTTAAAACAAGGAATAGCCATTTGCTTAGAGATTTGAAATGTTTTCCTTTACATTTTCAGAAATTAAAACCTTTTGATTCCTGTTGCTTTCATCACTTGATTGTAGATAGTTGCTTGGCAATTCTGGGCAAATGCTGAGCTTTGAAAGGTGACCACTGCAGTTCTACTATCAGAAGACTCTGCTGGCTCCTAGAGAATTCATAGGAATGCTACTCGCTGGGCAGATTTTCAGGGTTAATTGCATTTGTGCCTCAATCTTACAGTTCATAGGTGAGGAAACTAAACAGAAATTATGTGTTTCAATAGAAATGTCAACCCAACGTTTGTCTTGGAAGCATCCTGGCACAAAATATCTCATTAGACCAACAGGCTGCTTCCTAAAACACTTTCTGCTTTGCCTTCCTGAATACTAGAAAACACACATGAATCCTGCAGGCACATCAGAAGGTTAGGTGATGTTATATCAAAATAACTGAGGGAAGTAAACTGAAAACTTAAGCATACTGCCTTGGTAGATTTTATAGAAAACTAAAGATACACAGAACATTTTTCCATATTGTCATTGAGTGGAAGGTGAATACAGAAAGAAATGTTACATACATACCTGGGTTACAACAGTGCAGAGAAAATTTACAAGTGTTATTTTGAATTATGCGCATTAATAGGTCTGATGATTTTTCTCATGATCCCTAAATTCAGAAACAAGCTGTGTTTTCATCACTGCTGAGATCAGACTGCTGGAACGCTTGAGTGACTATATACTAATTATCTCTCTAGTGTCCTACCTGTTCTTGAGCTGGTGACGCCACTCTTTTTTCTTTCATTGCCCCCCACTTTTCTGTTTGAGGAGGTATAAGTTAAAGTGAAAATAGAGGGAAAAATTTCTTTTTCTTTTATTGTGTACTACATAAACAAGATTTTTTCAGAGCAATAATAATTTAATAAATGTTATAAAATGCTTAAAATTATTATTTTTACCAACAGCAAATAAAAACTGTTTTCATACAGTTATTAGTTTCATCATCAGAAAAGTTACATAGAGCAAAAGAGGGATGCCAGGGTGTACAGAAATTGTGCTAAATGTCTTGGAATTTAATAGAAAATTATGTTTTTCCAAGGATTTCTGTGGATTTTGTCAAATCTCAACACAGAAATATAGTTTGTGGACCTATTTACTGTGTTCAGTGTCTAAGAGCCGTGCTACAAGATGTAGCACAGAAACAAAGCAATGGCTTTTGATCAGTCTGACTTAATTTACAGCAAGCAGTCTTGCCAGCAAAGAAGTTACAGCACAACTAAGAGTCCTTATGTCATGTTGTACCTTCTTCTATCAAACTTTGACTCCATTTTCAATCTATGTGATTATACCTAGGTTCAGGATAAAACTGCATTGTATCTACACTAGATAAACAGCGGTAATAAAGATTCAGGGATAGGATTACTTCTAGTATTTTCTGCTAAGCTCCAGGACTACTCCATAATTTCAGCTATACTTTCTTGTTAGTTAATTAGTTCATCAGCTTCCTTAAAGTTACAATCACTTCTATGCAAGATTCTGTTTAGCTAAGCTTTGGAATTTGTGACCAAACACATGAAGTTATGTCAAAAATGAGAGATATTTAACATTGAAAATTGCCGGCAAAAATTATTTTAAAAATAATTTTCCAAATTCCTTGAGAAGCCACATAATTTTGAGGTGATGAAAAGGTTATTTAATGGTGGAGATTTTGTTTCTAATAAGCTCAGTACTTTGATGGAAATACCCCACCAAGATTCTCAAATAAACCGTTTCTTTCTAAACAAATAGCTGAATGAGCAGATACTAATAAAGCGGGAAATCCTAGCTTTTTTCTCCACATATTAAAGTCATGAATTAAAAAGATATTGCAAACTTTCATTTAGATGGTACGTTTCACTGAGTTTTGGTATTAATGCTGCTGTTCAGATAGCACCCTTACATGCTTTTCTGTGAATACTGAAGTTAAGACTGGCTTTCTTTGCAACCCACAGTTTTAACGCGTTTTTAAAATAGGTCCATTTACCCCAAAACATAGCAATTACTTTTAAGCCTTTACATGATTTGAAATTTGAAGGTGAATAAATGGGTTGAACAATACCAAATGCATAGTGCCAAATGCAGGCTGATGGTGACCCCATAGATCACTGAAGACAGACTGAATAATGGTTCTTTTGCAGCAGACCTGAACTTTAACCAGACCACTCATTTTTTAACCAGAAAAAGTGCAAAACTTACAGAGCTGCTACTGTGCAATATTTAACTTTATGTTGACTGTCTTCAGCCATTTTGTAGGATTCAATTCAGTCTTAGTATACCCTCTTGTTTTCCCAGTAAAGTGCAGAAAATCTAAAAAGGACATCTCAACCAGAGAAGTTCTTAGGATTTTCCTTCTCATACTGAAATAATATCCACGGTGAAATCGGCAATATCTCCTTTACTTCTGGAAGACATTCCTATGACTTTTAACTGCAATGGACCCTACTTCCTGTAGGAGGTAGCTAAACATTTCTGCAAGTTACTGACAGTCATATGTAGAGGATTTACACATATTAACATGTTTTATATTGAGCGCAAAATAAATAAAACCTTTTAAAGTCTAAGCTTTTGTTAGTTTTTATTCCAGTCTGATGTCAGTTTTTTATCATCCTGAATATCTATCAAAACAACAGGACAAATGTACATTATTGTAGTGGGATAATACAGGCTAGGTCAATTCCCCTCTTCCAAGAGGGGGAGAACTCTCGTAGTAAGAAAAACATTCCTGCAAAGCGTAGTTTTCCCTCATCTATTTTCTTTATTATTAGGTTTATTCTCATGCACAATCTGAGTAAGTTTTCTAACTGATGGGACAGAATGAAGAGAGGAACATTGCTGAACATAGGAAATAGTGTTAAGGATGCAAACCTTTGGCACTTTCCTCGATTCTGGAAAGAATTGAAATTAATTGTAAAGGGCAAAAAAATTGACTTTTTCCCATACACTTCGTAGAACACTTTTTTCCCTGTGTTATTTGTAGTACTAACTATTTGGATCAATGGATTGCTAATTAGAAACTGACTTTGGAAGGCTGCAGCACGCTTCTCAATGATTCATGTGTTTGCATTGATTTTTGCATAAAAGCAAAATCTAGCTGTACTATTTAGCACCTAGAAATTGGTCCTCAATGAACTATTTGGAGCTTAATAGGCTTGATAATACTTGGAAGCTCATTATTGTGTTTTTATCATTATTTCTTGGATT
This sequence comes from Pygoscelis adeliae, assembly GCF_000699105.1. Classification (NCBI taxonomy): domain Eukaryota; kingdom Metazoa; phylum Chordata; class Aves; order Sphenisciformes; family Spheniscidae; genus Pygoscelis; species Pygoscelis adeliae. The sequence continues at coordinate 1,123,390 of NW_008825260.1, forward strand.
AAACTATATACATACACACATATGTATATATACACAACACTCACACTCACATACGGCGTTGTATTAAGCCAAAAGACAAGGTAGGCAGCATCTTATGGCAGCAGACTGTATGCTTCATCTATGCCAAAGATGGGGCCTGGCTTTCTAGGCTGAACAGCAGGTCTTTGTTTCCTGCTTTATACAGCCATCTTCTCCTGCTGTTGCTAACACTGAGTGAACAAACAGGATGTAACCTAGGGATGTGCAGCTTCTTAAAGAAATGATAGTAACTTTTCTGTCTGTCTTTCCTCAGGAAGGTGTAGGAGCAAAATCCTCTCTGACACCTATCCTTTTCAATGTTCTGCTGCTGCTTATCCCAGTAGAAGCAGGCCTTGCCTCTGTGGGAGGACAGGACACTGCAGGCCTTCCTATCCGGGAGAGGGTAGTAGATGAAGACAGATCCACGGGTGACAAGCAAAGGGTGGCAGGTGGAAGTCCTGTGCTTCAGGAAAGTGAGGAAGAAGAAGATTACCCATGAAAAGGGACAAGCTCTCAGAACAGCAGAAGGAAAAGAGAAGAGCTGTCACTACCCTGATCCACAGCGCCAGTAAAGTCTCACTTAGCTTCTCCAGCCTTTTTAGTCTTCTCAATCACTTCACACCCAGAATATCATGTACCTTCATTGACCTCTGAGTTGCTAGCTCCAGTCTTACTCCAGAAACCCCATTCTTTCCCCCCACAACCCATCTGTTCTGTCCGCTGAAGCCTCCACTGAATCTTTTTAGCCTCTTTCTCCCATCTGCTGTGACCCATATTGCTGCTTCCATAAAACTGATTCTGCCTACACTGCTGAGAAGCCTTCAGCTGAGTTAGCATATACAATATGGATTGTTGGTGTCATATGGCCTATATATATGTGTCTATAAATAGATTTATTGTCTGGATATGCAGCCAGCAGCTCAGCCAAGGTTCCTATGAACATTCTTAACTTTTTGTCCATGAATACTTGAAATATAAATTTAGGCACCTGTTAAAGTTCCTTGCAAAACTGGGGAACTAATAACCAGATGGTTAGTTACGGGATCTGTATCTAAGATTCAACTTCATTCTCAATCTGTGGACATATGTAGGGCTATTGATGGTAGAACTTTGCTTCCAAATCTATGTAATGAATGCTGAGAGCAAGTTTTTGCACTAAACTGCCAAGGTCACCCTGACTATTTTATCATATCTTTATTTATCACAGTCAAGAGATTACTGGATTTTTTTTTTTCACTCAATTTTTCAGTTCCGCTTTAAATTTTGCAGTATGTAAATCTATATTTCTTCATGAGAAGAGGTTTTCAATTTAAAACTACCAACACATCTGAACTGTTTGAAAAGGATAGCAATCAGATTGACCATTTAGCAAATCTTTGAAGCAAAACGCTGATATTGTAGTGAATCCAGATTTAGTTTTCAACATTAAAACTTATTTTTGCCTGTTCCTAGTGTCTAGTACAGAACCTACACTAATCCAGAACAGTATCAATTAACCACGGACACCCAACTGTAAGAGCTACTTTAGCAGACAGCTGGAATTGGACTAATTATCATACAAGGTTACACAGAAGGAAAAAAGACATGCAATCTCTCTAGGAGAATTACAAGCCTGTGATGGCCCCCTCCCTTTGCTGCAATTATCTCCAAATCACACCTGCCAAGCTGTAGGGAAGCATTCCCATGGTTTGTGGCTGAGAAAAGAATCAGGTAAACTGTTGTTTTAGTTGGATTAAAAATCCTCCATACCTCCACTTGTTTCAAAGGATGCTGTACTCTAACTGTTTCTACGGTAAAAGAGACACTACATCAGTATAAAAATCACATTAGAAATTAGCCTTTTTTTTTTAATTAACAAGTTTTAGGTTGAGATACCATTGAAAGACTTCAGACTCAGAACGATTCTTACCATCGTGGCTAAACTGAGATGCCTTTCCACCCAGATTTGAGAATGTAGTTCCTCTGTTGAAGGAGGAGACTGGGATCTAGAGAGGGATCTGTAGAAGCATTTGTGCTGAATGAAGAACCTGCTCGGTTTGTAAGCAAGAAGTGTTAATAAAAGAATGAAATTTCAAGGCCTAAATCTTTGGAGAGATAGCTGAGTTATATCTCAGAAGCAGAACGGCACCTCTTTTACTTGGGATGCTCAGTTCTGAATCTTAAGCCTAGTCCGTAAGTCATCTTTTTCTCTCATGAGAGAGCAGTCCTTTTCTTTGCCTCGTGAGTTTGGCATTCTAACCTGTACCTTGGAGAAGATGGGTTGTGGAACCTGGGAGAAAGATCTCCATCATCCTTGTGAAGTACCCTTATCACTGTTTTGTAAATGTACTCTTGCTCACAATTGTTATATCTATTTAGATGTTTTTTAAAGTGATGGGGCCAGAACTGTGGGATCAAGCATCCAAATTTTTGTGACAGATGATTTCTGATGTTAAGAATCCAATTCTCTATGCCTGCAGTAAATTGCTGACAAGTCTTCCTGATGGTCTTTTAGAAGATGGAAAAATCAAATGTGTACAAATTATTTGAAAATAATAGAGTGTTAGAGAAAGTAGTTTGCAAGATCATTAACTGAAAATGTTTATTTTCTCAAAAGAAAATTGTGTTAATTGCAATTGCTCTCATTCATTGTGTCTGTCTGCCTCAGTAGATGCAAAGACAGTGAGAGGGCAGTGCTGTATGCAAGCAGTCAAACTCAATACGTGGGAGAAACAAAATGACAGCAGCTATTTATGTGATTGAATTTCACATGATTGTGCCATGTCCAAGGTTTGAATCTGAGCTGCAGAGTCCAGATGGTACCTCATGGAGAGCCAGCGCTTTGATCTTGAGCACTGGCTCAGTGTTTCTAGAGATCTAGAGCTAAACCACTGGATGAAAGTTTTGAGATTCATGTTTGTGGTCACAAGGTGGTTTAAGGCACATTTGGAATCTGAGAGCTGACATATAGACATAGCTACTATTTAATTATTCTAAAGGAGAATTATCAGAGGGAGAGTGAAAGACAGGAAAGATTAAAGAACATTGGACTTTGAATTGCTCTTGAGAAAAATAGAGAGATTTAATCTCAGTTATTTTTAGTAAATTATCAAGACCCATTTTCATTGTAACTTAATTATCTTCAATACATTAATTTATTTTACAGTGGTACTATACATACTGCACTGTTCATACAGTATTAACCTAAATATAAGCATTTGTGTTAATTGAATCCATGGTGCCAGCAAATTTTAAAACCAATCTTACATTAGACATGATCTAATTGTCTCTGTTATATTGACTGGTATCTAAAAATGAGTTTGATTCTACCATTAAGCTATTTCAGTGATTCATATCAGAAATGCTCAACAGAAGCCAGGTGATGTTATTGGAAAAAATTCCTTTCTTCAGTTTTTGTGTTACCAAGTTAGTTCAAATAGAAAAGAACATCTAAGTCAGAGTAGGGGCTGGTCCTATAATTTTATCATTTATAATAGCCTGCACTGTTATCAGGCCTTATATATGACTTTTGGGGGCTTTTTTGGGGGGAGAGGGGTGGAATTGCTGAAAGAAATACACTCTAGAAAAGTGGCTTATAACATAGGGTAGAGAGAAGCGCACCTGGTAGTGTCATCATACCCCTTTTGGAAGCTGTCCTGAGAATGAACTATGTCCAGGATGATATCTGGAGCTAGGTGAAGAAGTTCATCACAGCCAAAGTTGAGAGAGCAGTTAAGTAGTGTGAACAATCAAGATTCCAGTTTTCAGTCACTCGTCCTATTCTATTTGGCAGTGTAGATGTACCTAGTAAGCCTATGTCTGAGTTCCCTTTTCTTTGGCATGGGAATTAAAGATGGGAAAGGCATGAGAAAGGTAAAATTGGTCTACATGGGATCAGCCACCGACCCAGCTTTCCTGTCATGCTGTTCCTCCAAGGACATATGGGAATTCAGGGTTCAGAGAGTCTGCATAATCATGCCCCTTAGATATAAGGCTTAGGGATATGTTTACAGTGCAAATCACAGTGTAGTGGAAAGAGAACTGATTTTGCTTTACATGGGTTGGTTCAGGTACTCACAGCCTTGCTGCAGCAGATGGTAACCCTCTGCAAACCATCATACTTGGAAAAGAAAACTGGCAATGGGTTCCTGCAAACTTTTATGTTTACTGGATTGCTTTGAACTGTAAGACAAGGTTTGGGCCAGTTCTTGATTTATCTTTTCCTACATCGTTCCTCTTACAACAAATGACAGTCAGTCACAGGCAGGCTTTTACCAAGATATCTAGGGATTCTCTTTTTCCAGATAGTGTGGTCATAGCTGCTTTTTCAGCTGAAGGGCTAAACTAACTCTGTCATAGTTTTTCTTTAAGGGAGAGAATGTAATGGTAGGACTGAAAAACTGGAGCAGGGGCAGACCTGTTATTCAAATGCACTCCCCTCCGTTCTCCCTCTGCATGCTCACAAAAATCCATGTTTTCCTCTTGAATCCATGCTTCATGACCTTGTCCTTCATCTCTGGTCCCAGGTTTTCAAAATCTTCCCACCTGTTGCTCAAAACATAACATTTACACTTATTCCTTCCAGTGTGTGGACTTTTCATGGTGAAGCATGTCAGAATAAGCCATAGCTGTATTGCTTCTTTGTGTGGATACAATCTGCTTGATATATATCCTCTGAAATGTATGTCTGTAGACTTATGGGAAAATTAATAAAACAGAAATTAAAGCTGACAGCTTTGAAATGATATGCTACCCTTAGCATATGGACTGCCTCACACGAACACTTTAAAGGATTTGTATCAGTATTATGGACAGTAACTCAATGGGGGATAACTTCTGAACTATATTCCTAAATCTCATTTGACAGGTTTTGGATACTGTATAATTCTTACAGTATTATAATGTCACGCCAGTGATGCTATAGTCATCATTAAGATAGTCCTTTCAGTCTTAGTGCTAATTTTGTCTTATAATTGCTTTTGCAGTGAAATTTCATATGCTTTTTCTGAGTAGACAAATGAGCTTCCTTAAAAAAAAAATTAAATGTCTTATTCTCCATCAAGACACGTTTGGAGATCCAGTTTCCTCAGAAATAGGCAGCTATATCTGGAGAGAAAAAATAACAACAATGCTTTATGCTCTGAGCTTTTAAATATATACTAATGATTTACAATGTTTTGGCACCATTATCAAAAATAAGTTAGGAAGTAAAGATGTGTAAACAGCATTAATTTTATTAGGATTCTATACTAATTTACTTGCGGTATTGGTATACATCAAGAATCTTATATCTTTAAGGGAGTGAGTGAAAGATTAAGGCAGGTTTAATTACATAAGACAGAGAGCAGACTCCTCTGCTGTCCTCTGCCACATCCAAATCCTAGACCAGTGGTTAAGGTATTTTCTTGGAATATGGAAATGATAGCAATTTAACCTGGAATACTTGTCTACTGGTGAGCCTGGTTGGTATTTCCTGCAGCTGTTGACAATTTGTATTCCTTGCAATTTACTGTTCTCCTCTTGGAAGTACCAGAAGTATGAGGAAGGAGATGCTGCTTTTCAGTCTGAACAAAATGTGATATGTAAAATAAAATAAAATTAGTATTTTTGGCTTGATAAGGAGAAAAAAATATTATTTTGAAGGGGTTTTTTTGCTATTTTTCTGGAGATTTTTTGTATTGGTTCTTTTTTTCCTAATTCTGGTGCTGAACAGTTAAATGGCAACTGAGTGTGCAGACTTAGTAGACGTAGCTAGTTGTAGACGTAGATAACATATAGAAATCTGCTCGGATCAAACCAGTTATAAGTGTGACTTACTTTAGCCAGTATAATTCTGAAAAGTTGTGATAAAAATGAGGTGTACTAGAAAGTCCTGCTATTTAAACTGTTAACAGTGACTAAAAGGAGTCCGTGAGCAGCTGCCTATCCCATACACTGGTTATGGTCAACACGAGGGATTGAGGGGTGAATATCAAAGTCCTTCAGCCAAAGCAGCCACAGCCTGAAGTGAGAGCAGGTAACCTGAAGTGAAGCAAAGATTGCTTACTGTCGAATTAAAGCACACCCGTCCCTTCTGCATAGCTGTAACTATCTTTGCTGACTTAACCTCTCAGGTTATATTTATACAATCTTCCTGAACAAATCAGTTATTGCCACTGGTTTGGTGTAAGGACAGTGGATGTCTCTGAGCTTTGATAACTGTTTCTACTTCACATATAAGAGCTCTTTGCTGATAGGAGCCTTCATTTGTATTTGCTTCTACGCATTCTGCAAAATGCACCAAGTGCGTTTGACAGTTACTTGTGCTCCATGCTTGTGCTCTAGATAGAGGTTAGAACTAGCTTTGCAGGGTATAAGCTGTGCTTTGTACTGTTTGGAATGCCTTTGTTCCAGTGTACAACTCTGTGATTGTTACAATATCCTAGAAACATGTTTTTGCTTTTTTGGAGACAGATTGTTGCTTTCAAAGACTAGCAATATCTGCTTTCAAGCTGTATGCTTTTATGATTATAAAATAGAATTGGTTCTTCACTCCAGATGCAATAATTTTATAGTTAGTAAATATAAATATAGCTAGACAACGCATAGTTGATTTCAGTAAATGTGAATTTCTTTATCTTGGTGAAATTCCAGCCATTGTGCTGCATTAAAGTCCAAACCGATTATAAAGCTCAAGCAGAAGGACTGGGTGAGCATGAAGGAGAAGGAAAGCGGCCTTCCTCAGGTCACACGCAGTAGCTGAAGAACCAGTTCATGGAAACTACAGCCAAACTGTGCAAGTGTCTCTGCCAAGAAGAGACTAGGATGTTCCACACAGCAATGAATACTCTAGCTCTATGTGTATTCCCACTTTCTGTTTGGAGCCGTTGGCATAAGGGGTTTCAGTGAATTTTGTCTGCCTACAATGTAGTCTACGCTAGTCCCGTAGGAATTCCCGCTGATCACGCATGTATATAGTACATCTTATCTTCTAGCCTTGTTTTGTTTTGTTGTGGAAGTATATTTGAACATATGTGAAAAAAGTGCATTTTCAAATATATGGCTCGTCACAAAATAGTGAAAGTGGCATATAGGGGGTTAAGGGAATGATGAGGCAAAAAACTGCAGTGCCAGCAGAATTCCCCAAAGGGTAAACAAAACTCTTAACTGTTGCAAACAATAAATTGTCAATACCTTGTAGAAGCAGTGGATAATGAAAAGTTATAATGCCTATAGTTAGTACCCTCTTTAAAAGAATTTACACAGGATATGAAATTAAATTCTGTGCACAGTTCTCTTAATTTGTCCTTAATTAAACAATACTCCATAAATGGTGCATTCAGTGACCAAATGTTCAGAGACAGCAAAATGGTGGGTCCCAAGCCATTAGGAATGAAATAAAGTCAGTCCCCTGAGAGCCTGCTAGAATCTGGTCTATCTAAGTGACAACTGATGGTTTAGGAAAGATAATTAACTTTGCAATTACAAACCGCAGCTTTCACCAATGCTGTTTCTTTCAGTATTCTCTTCTAAATGTTCTACTATTTTTACAGTGAGATAAAATGCTTTTTAAAAATGCTGAGTTC
>NW_008825260.1:1130992-1150798 GCF_000699105.1 Pygoscelis adeliae
CAAATATAATTTGAATATTTTATTTTAAAGATTTCAGATCAGTAAGTATATGTGCAGTTATTTTATAAATTACAAAAGAAAAACATTTTTTTACGACTGTCAAGGTTTCATTCTTTACTTTAAAGATAAAAGGGACACGCTGCATCAAACAAATTTGTTTTTTTCCTTTGGTAGCAAATCCTGGACCTAGCAAACCTAAATTAGGTTTATTCTTTAGCCACGTAGATTGAAATTCTCTTCAGTACAAGGAACATCAGTTCTAACCTACTAATGTGCCTTCATACTGATAAAAAATACCTGCATTGAAGAGGGATTGCTAGTTGAAGCCATATGTCTATACCCCTGATTATCTTTACCATAATGTCTCCTAGCATGTAAATTAGTGTATTTTCATGCTGGCATACGTGTCATGAAATCATCAAATACCGCAATATGCTCATACTTACATGTGCAAGTATCGTTGTTTTGATATGATATATTAGAGGATTATGAAGAAGCTTAGCTTAGAGGGTATAATAGTATGTTCGATTGTAGTGTTTTGTTGAGACTGTAGATGTCTGTGTACGGAACAGAGTTCCAGGTAGGTATGGACACAAGTAAGCAAGAAGACAGAACCAGGACCTAAACTTCATGAAAAATCTACTTGTGACTCTGTTTGCTGTGATTTCACATATTGTAACATACTGTATAGCACTAGAACTGGCTTCAGGAAATCCCAGCTTTAAGAGAGCAGACCAAGCTAATTTGGCATGCTACAAAGGACCAGCTCCATACATTGATTTAGTAGCTGACAGTAAAATTTAGACCCTGCCCTAAGTGTACCAACTGCCTTATCATCAGCTGCAGACTGATGCTGATGCCTGATGTCAGACTTTGCTGTAGGCAGCGTAGGTTCTGGCACTGTGTTTGCTGGGATGTCCCACGGAAGTCTGCTGCTCTAATCAACGCCTCATTTTGCCTGTGCTTAGGCAAGCTGATTTATCTGTCTATGCCACCATGATAAGTGGTAAGGACATTTTTCTCACACCCTTTGTGTTTGAATTGGAAAATCATTGGAAACTTTCTTGCTGCACACATGTACAATCAAGGATGCAACACTCTCAGATCTCAGTCACAGACTCTGGATGCTCTGTAAGAACAAATTATTTTAAATAATGTACTTCTTTCTGGTAAAGGTGCATTTCTGTGCATTATGCTGTATATCTCCAATTACAGTGGTCACATCTGTATAACTTCACACTTGCCATTTATATGTAATTAACCTTAGAAATGTAGGGAAGATACTGTGGTAATAGTTTGATCTTTAATTACAGTACTTGTAAGTCGCAATTTTAAAGACTTTAATGACCAGCACTGTATACTAACATGTAAATTTGTAAATTGTCAGGGGGAGGGATGTTATTACTGATAACTCATATATATTCTGTTTCCCTAACTAATCTTCCTTCATGAATAAGCTTAAAAATATTCAGCTGTCTTGTATGTCATTTTGTCCAGCTTTGCCACTTGTGAAGTGATACACACATATGCTTCATCACAGATAATAGTTCTATCTTATCAGAGGGCTTAGGGGTTTAAGGCAGTCTGAAAACTTGTACTAGAGGAATTGTTGCCTTCAAAATGCCTGGTGTTGCCCTCATTGATGTTTATACAGGCGTCTGGATGTTGTGTTGATATTTTTGCTTAACATCTCTTTCCACTGTAATATGATGCAATTCGCTAGAATACCACCTTTAGTGAGGGATTTAAAATTCTTGTTGATGAGCATCACACAAGCTGCAATGCTATTTCCCTGTCCGTCAGTGTTGATATGTCTGAAGACAATACACAGAAGTAGAGAAGGACTGTTGTAATACAGGAATGAGTAACGACCCTTTATTTGAAAGTACCGGAATGGTTGTGTTTTTTCTTTATATATTCATATAAAATGCATGTAATTATTGTCAAGCACTGTCTGTTATTTTATATGTAAAAGCAACTTAAGAAATTACATGGGCTAAATTCACCCCAGGTTAATAAAAAATGGAAAAATTAATAGATCTATGGGAAAATACAGCTTATACATCTGGATTCCTGTAAATACAAAGAGGGAAAATGATGTTATTTTTTTAAAAGAATTAACTTTAGTTCTTGTCCATTCTTTTAGTGCAAAGACTTTCCAATGTGCTTTAGTAGTTTTAATTCTAGATCTTAGTTTGGACTGATGCTCCATATGGATTAAAAAACAGATAGTAGAGATTGATTCAGGTTTTCAAAATCATCAAGTGATTTGAAAGAAAAGTCCTTCACAGTGTTAAGTTCCAACAATTTGATTTGGCTGTTATTGTGGAACCCTGGTATCCAACACTGAATTTCTTCAGAGAGGAAAACTTTATCTCCACCCTCTTTTATGATGTGTGATTCAAAATGCCAGTCACTGAGAATGGAATACAATTATATTCACTAATATGTCTAAAATAGAAACTCTTGCTGTCAATATATACTCATTAGTACTGAGCTGCAAATGAATTCTGGAATTGTGCTCTTATTAATTAGGTGGCAGACTAGAAAACTTCCTTGCTTCTGTTTAGCCAGATGGAGGGACAGTGGGTGTAATGACCTATGTTGGGCCTTTCCCAGGGGATTTCTTTGGTGTTTCTTGGTGTCAGTATGGGTCCCTCTTCCATTTGCCATTTAAAATAAGCAGCCCCAAACTTACACAAGTGTACACTCAAATTACATTCAGAAAAAGACATGGTAATTTTGTTTAGTTTTAAAATCAGTTATGCATCACATTCTTAAAACTCCAGAGGGAGTTGGGCACACAGATGCAAGACAGAATACATTTTTTAGGAAAAGGTAAGTAAGTCTGCTTTCTTTCCCTGTTACAGTATCCTACATAATCCGCCACATAGTCCATAAACATACAGAGGGTTTGGTTTTAAAACTCATTCAGTTCCTTGTCTTTTACAAGTTTTTTTGCCCTATGAGTTGTTTAAAATTCTGAGAGGCTTCGATGACTCAAAACTGGACTTTGGGGGGAGGGGAGAAGCAGGGGAAGTTGGTGATCAGCCCACATGAAAAGTCCCCAGTTCTCCAATTGACCCTGTATATTCTAAACAGCCGTCAAGATACTTAAAAGTGTATATTCATTAAAGGGTATGAGTAATACCACACACTGAATGGAATTACTCATGGGCTTTAAGTTTTGCATGAATCAAGTATCATCCTGCATAGTAGCCTATATCATAGGAGATATCTGAAACAGTCATAAGATATTGTGTCTTTTTTTTTGTTAAGATTTTCAGTAGATACTTCAGCTTTGTCAGCGTAAAAGTGATTCTTTGAAAGCAGGTAGTTCATTTCAAATAAATAAGAAACAGAAAAAAAACCCTTCAAAATATTACATAACATCAAGTTGTGGGTTTTCATGGGTACATTTCTGTATTTGAAATGAAGTTTTAAAATCTATGGCAGTTGAGTTTAATTGGGAAAAAACATTTTCTACTGACCTTATGGATGACTTAATTTTCCAGAAATAACTTTATGTGAGCTCCCAACTGGTGTTGGTTCTGTCAAGTAAAAGCTAATACCAAAAGAATCAGGTGAGCACCCTCATTTCCCACTGTGTTTCTCTTCACCTCCCACTGTGCTACTTACTGCATAGACAAATATTGACAAGTGTTATTATTTATGTGGATCTGACAAATTTCTGTCTAAATGCACAAGAAAGTGCAATTTTTGCTCATACAGAGGGAAAATTCTTTGCAAAGAAAACCCTGGATAATAATTTCAGGTAAAAGAAAAGCTTAAAATTTTTTTGAACAAACAAAATAAGAAATATATTTAATATCTTATTCCTAGTAGATCATTCAGTTGGCTTTACATTTATGGAACTTTCTTTCAGAAAATTGTGACAACAAATCATATGGTAGCTATATTGTGGTACAAGACTTAAAAGCTTGCTATTGTGTAGTGACATGTTTTCTCATTCTCATATCCAATGTCCTCAGCTTGCAAATAAGATGATGTTTGATTTGTTTTTATTTTCTTGTGAGTGCTTGTAATCTTCCCGCTGGCCTATCCCTTTCAGGAGGTGCAAAGAGATTGGCCCAATGAGTCAGGGATTTCCTTTCCCTCCTTTTGAAATAAAGGATGAAAGGCAACGTGGTTAAAATCCCTTGCAGGCCTGGGAACTATATATCTGGAAGCAGGCGGGATCTGAGTATTTTAATTTGGAATAGACAGACAGAACGTATGACTGAAACAATTATAAAGGTCATATCATATGCTACAGCATATCTGATCTCTGCATTGCGATGGCAATGAAATTAATTGCCCACATGCGACTGCCACTGCCACTGCATAGCACTGTGTGCGTTACTTTGTGTGCTAATGATAAAACCATTAAGAAAAAAAAAAAGAATATTGTTTTAGAAGTATACAGCATGGCTCTAAGTGCAAAAAGAAAGCAGATGAGGAGTAAGCAAGATGCTATTTTTGCATAATTCCTTTTCAGAAGACAGTTGTACTTCAAGCAGTTTTACAGGCATGGCTTAATGAGTGCCTGCCTTGGGCCAGCCATATCAACTTTGAAGTCGTCTGAAAGCTGAGGTGAGAGAGACGGTACTAGTCGTTGGACACTTTCAGAATAATGTAAAAGGGCATGACTCCCATGAGATCCATTTTTCAGATCCCTACATAATAGGTCACTTTTTGAGCCTGACCCTTCTATCAGACAGAAACAGTGAATGTACCAGAGCTGTCATCTATCATGTATGCCCATCATGTTCAAAGCAGGATAAAATAAATTTCATTCACCCTTTTTTGTTTAAGCTTTTTATTTTCCTTCTATTCTTTTACTTCTTTTTTAAGAAATAAACAAAAATGTGCCCTGGTGAACTGTTAAATGCCAGATAATATTAGCCTTTTAGTGTTCTCTTCATAAGTTTTGCATGTCTTATCTTTTTTTTTTTGTCTTTTTTAATCAAAAAGTCCTAATGAACCAATGAAAATATATGCAAGTTCTTATTTAACGTTTAGTGATTTTTCAGCTTTTTTAAATACTTATCAGTACAAGACTTCTATGAGGGCTTTAAGTCCTTAACAGTGTCTGAAGGACCACTTTATCAGAATCTAAATAAAGACATTAGTATATTCTGCTGTGTGAAGTAGGTTCAAAATAATATGTACACAGAAGATAAGGGAAACATGTTGACATTCTTAAGGTTATAAACACATCTGAAGTTATCCTAATTGTAAAATTGAAGATTGTGAAGTACAATGTCCCTGAAAATCCTAGAACAGCATCTTTCTCATTCTACTAATTGCTGCAACACTTGAGATCTCAGTATGATGTTTTTTCCTCCGCACAAATGAGAAAGTGGAGGCCGCAGAACCTCTTTAAAAAGACAGATGTGTAAAATAATTAATTTATAAAGAAAATTAGTATGGGGACTAGAGTTTGGCTATTATTACTTATCCAGGTGAGGTTTTAATGGGTTGAACTAGGGGTGCAACTTTTTTTTTTTTTTTGTGCCAACAAGCACTTGTATAAAATCCTTATTTCTTCTTGGCACAGTATATCCCAGTGCTGGGATCCATACATCTGTGTGCAATGCTTGATGCTGTGGAATGGCTTTGGCTGTTAAGGTTGTGTGTTCATCTTGTGCTTCTCTGTGTTTTTATGCAAGGGTGAGCCTCAGTTCTCTTCAGAAATCCCCAGTGATCCTTTTTCAACTTTTTTGATAAACAATGTTTACCTTCCCTTTTCTCATTCAAGATGATCCATTTTCGTTGTTTTTTTCTATTCTTTTTCTCAAACAAAAGGAACAAGAAACAATCTGAAACTTCTACAACAAAGCAAGGAACTGTACCCATCACTGCCTGATAATCATAGAATATCAGGTGTTAATTTCGTCTTGTCCAGCAACAAATTAACAAATAGGAGGAAGCATAGCGTAAAAATCTGCTTGGGAGGGAGTCACACTGCAATTAGGAGCTCTGTATGCAAGTCCTTTTTGTTAGAAATCAGAAGCGTAGGGTTGTTCAGATCAAACTATAGCTACTGAGCACTCTGAACACATACATTTGGCCCCCATAGCAGTGATTGTGATAAAAACAAATTCAGATAAACTACTCTGAATATTTTTGGAGGAAACAGACCAAGTGGCAAAGAGGGTAGCATCTGAACTGGTCTCAGCCCTGACCACTCTGGTGTTTGTCAAGCCCTCTGCCTATTGACATCTGCTGCTTCAGGATGGATAGTCGCATTTGCAGCCCCAGTGCTGGTTTCTCTGCTGCCTATTTTGATACCTCCTACAGAAAAACTGGTAAGGGCATTCCACCTTGTGTACTCATAGCAAGTTATAAGGAGTAAGGATACATCTAAGGCTGAAGATAAGATGGAGGAAAAGTCACTAGAAACCATTGCCTTAAAAAAAAATTCTCTGAATTGATCAAACAAGGTCTTTGTTACTGATTCCCATGGGTACAAGTGAAAACCAAGCACTCATGCCATCTGAAGAGACACTTGGTCAGTACTAAAACCTGCACCAGGACTGCTACAGGCTCCATGTAACTTCTCAGTGATCTCTTTAAGCACTGATCCCTTTCTTCTGTCAAACAATGACCACAAAGAAAGTGTTCTGGAATTTCCATTTAAACTTTAACCATACCTTGTAGCATTTAGACACTTAGGGATACCCAGATTCATAGACAGCTATGCAGTAAGGAGCCTGGAAGGATTACAAAGTCTTTGAGGTATCTCATTAATTTCATTCTGCAAAGCATGAATTACTTTAATTTTTATTGTTGCTTTTACTTAAATTTCAGAATTTCTGTTGCAGAATGAGGTGGTGCAAGGGCCTCAACAATTTGAGTACAAGAGGTTCTTCTCTCAACTCCTCAAAGACTCCCTTAATGATGAAAGTATCAAATACAGGCCAAGTACAAGAAAACACAAGTGCAGGTGACCTTATGCTTTGTCCTTGCCTAAGTGATGTCTACAATGACATCAGTATTTTAAAGAAACTCATACACTAGTAAAAAAAATACCATAACAGAAATAGAAAGCTTTAATTGTGCTCTGTCTTACAATTCATTGAATTATTCTTGGAAACATGGAGGACCTGATGAAAAGTGGTCTTCTCACATGCCTATTCTTATTTCCAAATAATTTAAATGAGGGTTGACGTGGGTTTCTTAGTATTGTTTATTTAGAGAAATTATAGAAAAAAATCTTTCCAATGACTAAAGACAAAAGAATATTTTTAATGCAAAATCCCAAACAGACTTGCTATTTTCAACTTTACAGTAGAAATTTAAAAAAGTGGGATGGAAAATCTGCATTTTTCTAGCAAAGTCTTGTATTATCTATCATGTGCACGGTTAAAACTCCAGCTAGAGATGGCAATGATTCAGCCTATTGTGATTGAAATAGATAAGAGACTGGAAAGCTTTGTTCACAGCTGCCAGAGGACTACCCGAAAAAGTGATGATGTATGATAATAAAGAATGGAGACGCCACTCTTTGAACAGAGATTGCTTAAGATTGCACTTTAGTCATTGTATTTGACAGTCTGATAGGCTCATTGAGCTAACTTTTTTCCAATAGTAGACACGAGAAAAATGTTCAGCTTTAGATATCCCTTGCCAGGTTGACCAGGCTTATCTTATATAGGTAACACGGAGAGAATACACTGGAGGAGCTAACCACTTTGAATATTTTTTTAAAGAAGATTGAATATAATTAATTACTACAGTATTGCATGCATAAATAAACAATTCTATTATATGTTCTGTGAAATTTGAGAGTATTTCCAAGGCTTTTCTCTTTGAAAGAAGTTATTTTTCTAGTATAGTAATCTATGTGGAATATGGACAAAAAGTATAAATTGCAGGAGAGAAGAACTTTGAGGAGGAACCTGATTGTAATGTTTTCTGTTGTGGCCTCTGTAAATAATTATTGTACTATTGTATTTAAAAAATGCTTGACGCTTTAAAGCCTGTATAAATGAGAATTGAATTTTTTCTGCTGAGGAGATCCATGGATGTGGACTCCAAAGCCTGGGATCTGTCTCCAGTTTTTCTGCTGACCTGCATTCTTACTTTATGCAATGTGCTTGTAGCACTATCCGTTTATCCACTCTTTGTCTGTTTACCCTATTTAGACTCTTAAGTGCTTAAGATAGCCGAACAATCTCTTACTATGCCTTGTTAAAGTGCCACACTTAATGGAGCTATGATTTTTCTTGGAGTCTCCAGGTTCTACTGTGCTACAACTGAGTAACATTGTTTTGGTATGTTAAAATAAGATCATTATTAACATAATGGTTTATGTTTAGAGACCCTTTCATCTGAGGATCTGGAAGTACTTTACAAACATAAAATTAAGCCTCAAAAAATCTCTCTATGACAGGTACAGAATAAACAGGACTCATTTTATCCATAACAAAAAAGTTTTCATCTTTATGAAGGACAATGGCAGCTGTTCAACACCATAAAGGAAAACTAACAACAGCCTACAGCAGAAATGCGATGATACTGCATGTATCCAAACCACACACGTCAGTGAATTTGATAGACAGGCACAAAAGATGCAACAAAAAATCCTATGAAAATGCTTGGAAAACATTGACTATGAAAGCAGTAATCCTCAGAGTGATGTTGTACATTAAAGACAATAACTCCTGTGCTGTATTGCTCACTGTGCCATGCTGTGTTATTAGTTCACCACTTAGATCAATTAAACTGAGATTCGTCTCTTCATTTAGGAATCTTGATCTGTAAGGCTTCAGTGATTTGTCTTGCATTTTCTCTCTCCACCTTTACTTCTGCCACTTACTTGATGTCTATACTACATCTGGTGGCTACATCCAGATGCCTAAAAGTTCTAAGGTGTTACTCTTACATCACCATTATACCCATCCCTGAGATTTTAAACATCTAACCTGGGCCCAGCTCTCATGTAGTGCAGATTCTGTTTTGTAGTTGTCTAAATCCTACCATGGTTTTGCAGTTTCAGCTTTGCCTGATTAACTCACTGTGACAAGGCAGAGCTGAATGTCCTGAAGTATCAGTGACATTCAATGATCTGTGTACAAGTGCAGCCCCAAACATATGTGGGCTGACTTAGTGAACGATCTGAGTGAAGAAAGACAGGAGATAATGACAGAAAGATTTTTCACAGGATCTTTGAAGTAGATTAGTATAAGGCAGTTGGCCGCATAGCTTAGAAAGGAACTGATGGTATATAACAGGGGGACCTGGTGAGGAAAGGGACAAGGTTAGCAGGGTAGTTGTTTTCTAGTGGCGAGGGAGAAGGAGAGCCAATGAAGGAAGTATGAGGAGGCAGGAAGGGGTGCGTGCAAGCTAGAGAGATAACCTGGAAACAAGCCGATATGTTTGTTCTGATGCATTCCCATCCCACTTGCAGTTTGGAAGAGATGAATGAGTGGAGCTGGGTGGAAATATTAACCTGTCTCTGTGCTTTATATTCCTATGCCTCACAGCTGAGGCCTGCGTTGAACACCCCAGGCTGAACTTCATAGCCATGCTATGGTCAGATCCTGTGACCTCTTCTAGGACAAATCTGGTCCTCAGTATATTGTTAACATACAGTTTCACTCGAAGTGCATAGACACATTGCCACAGTCATCCTTGTCACACTTTCTTTCAGCACATGGCCAGATTATTGCCTGGCATTAGCAGGTTGACAGACTCCAGGATCCTGGGAATGTTGCCCTTTGTGAATACATCAAAATCTTCATTAGTTTTCCCGCAAAATGCAAAGCACTGTGAACAGAATGTAATCCAAATTCTGAATGCCGTCTCTGTGACAGTAGTGTGAACATCTCAGTGTCTGGTCTGTGAGAGATGTGCCAGATTCCAGGGCTCTAACCACAGAGTCCCGTGGTTCTCTATAGGTAACTCCTGGTGGCTGGCGGCTCACTCAGTAAGCATGCTCAGTAAAGCTATCTTTTGCCAAACAAACTTTTTTCCTACCTGCCCCTTGGCATTAGGGACACGTGCTACTTCTGGCCTGCTCTCTCCTATTCCTCTGTACTTATGAGTCTAAGAAAAAAAAGCCCTCTTCTTCATTTTCCCTCTTTCTTCTGTCTGCCTTCACAGGGATCATGTCTCTTCCCCTGTGCTTTCTCCTATACCTCTGGTGAGCAACTCATGGTTAAAACCCATGCTGTTCCTGCTTCATAACAGAGCACACCTATGGCACCTCAAAGCTGAAGTGTTGTTTTTTTCACCATTTCTGCTTGACTCTGCTATTAGCTGAGTGTGGTGAGATAAGGAAGGCAGCTGTAACTGATGAAGAAAGGTCTGCAGGAGAGTTTTGAAGTTGAGGTGCACCTCTGGATGGAAGACTGGGTCCACATCTAATGGACAACTTAGCAGTGGGCAGCTTGTTGAGCACAGTAAAGAAATCACAGGCTGTGAAGGCAAGAGGCCCTCCAAGAGGTGGGATCATGTGAGACAGAGAACGAGGGTGAAGTGATTTGACCAGCAGGGAACTGATCTTGTGGAGTATAACTGTAGCAAGAAAAGCACTTTGTAGGAGGTTCAGAATAATAATAAAAACATAAAGCAGGCAGAAGAATTAAATCTACCTCCTTCCTACTTCTCAGGACTTACGAATGTCTCCAGTGTCCAGGACCACTGCAGCGTGGGAAGAAAACTAATCAGGAGAGCTCTGGTTGGAGCTTTAGTTATGACTCTAGTGACAGCCTTGAGAATATGAAACTCACTATATCTCATAAGGATAATGAATTGAATGCCAAAGTGTGCTCAGTGTTCATCAGCCTCTGAAATTGTGACAATAGTTGGAGAAGGATGTTGAGATGGGCTACATCACTTGGGATATGGGCCTAGATATCTAGAGTGTATTTTACTGATTATCTGGGGGAGATAGTCATGTCTCTTGAGTAGTTACATCCTGACTATTTGTGGATGCCTAGGAAATGTTTACTGAAAATTTAATTAGGGTAACATTGCTGTCTTGCCACACTTCTTTTTTTTCCTATAGGCTCTGACTGCATAATAGTAACTTGAATACACCAGCGACTGTTCTCTGGTACTGAGGGTGACTGGCATGGAAGTGCTTCAGTCATATTATTCAATGCTGCTCTTATCCTTCAAAACAGGGTGGCTACATGAAAACTTATAGCTGGGAATGGTACCTGGCTTTTGCTAACTTTCCAAACGCCCCAGGGAATTCTAACTGGATCAAAGGACGTGGTATCTTTAGAGGATAGTGCTCTCTGCATCAGCCAAGTTGTGCAGGCCTGTGTCTCCCACATTCATGACACAGAATTTCTGCAAAATGGGAAAAACCCCAAAATGTTCAGATGATGAAAACGTTTATTTGAGATTTTAGATACTTTTTTTGAAACATATATAGATATGTAAGATAAGCAACCTGAAAAGTAGCAGTATATTCAACAGTTTTATTTTCTTTAAGCTGGGATCAGGTTACTGTGGTTTGACTAATCACCATACATTTGCTGATTCACAGGACATGTTCATGTGTATGCTCTTTAAATATAGAAGTACGTGATCTTTTATAAACAATGAGACATTCAAATCTTTTGTATGGTACTGTAGGCAAATATTATAGCATTTTAAACTGAAACACAGTAAGAAGTTGCATAACTTGCAGAAAGCTATGTAGCAAGTCAGTGGCATAGTTAATTATTGGAATATTTTTCTAATGGTACTTTCTGCTGTTTCTGTTAGCCGATACCCATACAAACTTCTCCCTTACCATAGTGAATTCAAGCTTGTAGGCATAATATGTTCATTTTCTAACACATTTGCCCGCTGTAACCAGTCTGCTAAATCTGATTTTGCTTCTCTTCCATCAAATACTCATTGCAGTTCTTGTTACTGAGTCTGACACTGGGGATATCTGGCAATCAGCTTACACATTCATTGGTTTGCATAAGGGGAGGAGACAGGACTGCAGAGTGGCAGCAAGTATGCAAACTCATTTCATGTTAGTTCCCCCAGGTAAGAGATTCTTTCAAAGGAGATCATTGAATTTACCTGTTTCATATTCCAGCCACCATTGTCTGATACCCAATTGCACATAAAGCATCTGGTGTAAGCAAAACTAATTTGGATCTTCTTTTGTAAAATGTTAGCTGGATTAAGGGATCAGGTAGCCTCTTTCCTTACAAGAATCACTAGAGGGAACCATACTGTGGAAGAGATAAAATAATTAGGACAGCAGAAAACAGGCAGCATGCATCTCAGCTGCAACTGTTCCTGTGTAAACTCAGCCTATAAAATTATATTAGTTTTCTTATCAAGCAAGCTTCTTTTCAAATTTAATAGCTACCTATATTACACTGACTGTATCGACACCTGTGACTGTTATATTCTAGATGTTTTCCAGCTCTTATGAGCTTGAATTCTTATCACATAGGCAAAAAAAATAATATTCCAAAGCCAGTTTAGTGTTTGAAGACATTTTTGGGGGAAAAGGCAACACAAAGTAGTGCTAGACTTCATCAAATGTAGTATTTAATGCTCACATTTGTAGTAGAATAAACACTACAAAAGTTACTGAATGTAAAGCCTCTGGCCAAAGACTGAAACATATTGCAAGGATTCCTAGGACCTACTATTATCCAGAGAATTAATAGTAAGCCACAGGAACATATAGAAGTGATAGATATTTTTAAATGCATTTATATATGAGTAATCTTCAGAAAACTTCATGTCATTCTCGGCAAACAATATCTCCTTGCTTGGTCAAAAAATTAAATAAAGTGTTAGAAACTATTCTAAAAGAAACAGAAAACAAAAAAGAAATGCTGTTTTTTATGATGCAAATGCATATTATGTATGCACCTTGAACAGTCCAAACGATGCAACAAAAACCCAAACTCAAAAGTGAGCTAAAGAGGTACAGAGGTGCAACAGAATGCCTTCAGGTATGATGTAGCTTTTGTTTGGTGAGATACTAGGTTGAGCCTCTTCAGCTTGGAAAAGTGGCAACTGTGGGGGGATAATAATATGGACAGCATCAAAAAAGTTGAATATTGAAAAGGCATTCATTACTTTTTGTAACAAAAGAACTTCACAGCACTTAATGAAATTATCATCTGGCAAGTTTAAAACAAACCTTAGAAGTACTTCTTCAGACAGTATGTAATTAAACTGGAGAACCCATTGCTTTATGTTCCTCCAGATGCCAAAAATAAAAGTTTCCAAAGGCTACTTTACATCTTAAAGGAAGGTACATAAATCTTAGGCTCTTAAACACAATGATGTACTGCAAAGTCCAGAACCCCTAACCTGCTGGTTGCCAAAAGGCAGCAGATCTTTTTAAAGAAAGGAGTCTCTTACTTGTCCTGTTTCTTAGACTTTTCTTCAAAGAATCTATGACGGGACACTGGGCTAAATGGACTTTTGCCCTGACCCGTCATGGCCAGCTCATCTGCCTAAGGCAGTTAGCAGGTTTTTATCTGTGATCACCAGATTCTACAGCAATCTACTGTGAATTTTTAAAAATGAGATTAATGCTTTTGCATGTTGGTAGCTATTAACTGAAATGCCACATCACACACAGTTATTTGTGTTTAGTTTGTATACTCTTCAGAAGAAGATTTGACTTTTTCCCTGCACAGTCAGAATGTACCTAGCATGATTTCAGTCTCATCTCAGTATTAACACTGAGAAAATAAAAAACATAAAGAAAGAAAAAAAATTGTTGCCTTGGAAAGGCTAATCCTTATTCCTGCATAACTAAGGTTCATTCTAAGAAAACCACAAAATGTTTTCATCACAATCAGACAACACAGCACATTATTAGTAAATTAGTTTGGAGATTTCTAAAAATCTTGCCCCATTGTGTTTTGGTACCCTATAGCGCTTTGCACATCTGTGAAATGTGGTCTAAATGTCAGAGATCTTCTGACACTGTCTATTCCTAACTTCCCACATTTCTTAGTCCATTCCACAACTCACCAATTCTGGGAAAAGAATAAGCAAATGTTAAGGAGTCTCTCATCCATCTAAATCCCATTCATCCCAGAAGTGCTCAGCCTGTTCTTACTATATGGTGTACTACATTATTTCCTTTATAGTTCTGCAGTATTATAATTAAACTTGTCTCAGTCTTTCTGTTATAACCCTTTACACTCAATAGCTTTGTGGTTGACTTCAAATTTACCCCAGACAGCAAGATCACAAAGTAACCATTTTAAATATACTTCCTATTCTTTATGAACATGAAACAAAATTACTACTTACAGAAACAAATGCTAACACGGTATTACAATGGACAGTTAATCTTCCTGCCCAGCTTTCAGTTCCCTGTGGGCTCAGTTCCCACCACTGCTCTGAACTTGGAACCAGCAAAACCACAACCGACTGCTCTCTTTGTTCCCTTGCCCTTTCAGGGAAGAGTCATTCCCTGATTTTAAATGTTCTTTTAAACACCTGATTTCTCAGTAAACATGTTGCAGTCCTATGTGCCAACTCAGACTGTTTCTTACTTAGAAGTACTCTATAGAGTTTAGAGTAAATAAATAAATAAAGACAGTGGAAAAGACTGTCTTTATTTAGTGGAAAAGCTAAAATACTCTGCATTTTTACTTTGCTTCTCAAAGAGAATAAGAAAAAAATCTAGCAAGGGAAGCTCACGGGATTACCCTGTTGATAGTAAAATAAAGGTGTATTTCAGAACTGATATTATACTAGTCCCAGTATATTAAATGTTCAGACTCCCTCTGAGGAAGAACTATGTTTTTTGCATGGGTAAGCTTATCAGACCTTTCAAATGTTTTTATTAATGCCACATTTGTGTATGTCACTGGATGCAGAGAGTGGAGTGAAGAAGAAAGCCGTGGAAGCATATTAATTCACTTTTATATTTGAGATTTTTCTTCAGTTAGCTGAAGTGTCAAGGACCTGTTCTGAGGATAAGCAGCCTCAAAACATGGATGCTCTGAACAATCTAAAGAAAACGTACTCTCTTCAATACTGTAATAACTTCTATTTACCACAAGGTGGTATAAAACTGTAGCTGTCTGTTCAGTACCAGTAAATTCTACCAGTAAACGATCCATATTCCTAGGCTGGATGTCATTCTCATGGTGCTCTGCTGTGCTGTATCTCCGTATTATCAGTGTGGCTGTTCAGCAAAACCAGGTGGCTCCTTCATAGAACAGAAGCAATTGCATGCTGTAAGGCATAGCTTTTCACACATAACAGGCTTTGAGCAGCACGGCCTTTCCCTGTAGCCCTGTGAGAAGACCTCTCTGGCAGACCACTCACAAAGAATAGTTAGACCAACAGAAGATTCAGAATGCCTTTTATGTAGCTGGGGTCCTAGCAAGAGAGACCTGAAAGTAAAGGTGGTATGAAGGTAACATAGACTCTCTAAATCAACAAAAAATCCCCCTGAATTGGTGTATCTTGAATTTTGACTTTTACTTTTTTCCCTGTCAGAATCTGGTCCCACATCCTCTGCAGCTGCAGAAGAATTCAAACAGGGGTTTTTTATTTATGTCTTGTCATATACAACAGCTGTAGATAGTTAGAGTAACACACCTGTTTCAGCCCAGATAAACCTAGTGTGCTTTTGATTCATGTCTGTCTGGACTGGTTTTGGTAAGTGTTTGTGTGAGAAATGCATTTGCAGTGGAATTAAAAGAGTAAAAACAGAGATCAGAAGTGTGAAGATTGCGATTACAGCATGCTGTATTGCTGAAATGAGGTATGTAAACTTCGGTATTTCTGCTGTTGGACCATCTTTAGTCAAGGAAAGCAGGAAAAAAAAATCATTCTAAATAAAAATACTAAATAAAAATTGGGAGCAACATTTCCTAGGCTGAAAAGTAACCAATCACCTCAGAGATGCTCCTTGCTTCCATCATCATCTACTTGGTCATAGGTCTCATGGGTTATTTAGTCTCTTAATATTAAATCATTTCATGCTATGGCATACATGAATGTTAGCTGTTAGGCTGGGAATGGTTGTTTTGAAGGATGCTAGGGTGAAGTCCAACTTCAGGAACTATTCCTGGAGAAAGAAATTTCTTAATTTAAAATAAATAATAAACAGCCCTTGTATCAAAAATTCCTGTCAAAGTTACCCATAGAAAAGGAATAGGGATTTTTTTTTTTAATAAAATACTAAGAAATACCAGCAAATAAATTCTTATATTTGCACAGATGGGTAAAAAATAGTATCGACACAATAACATCTTAATCTTCTGAAACAATTTTATTAAACATGCAATGCAGACTTTAATATAGGCTTTGTTAACATTCTCATTCATATTTTAGCTTCCACTAAAATTTAAAATTGATTTACAGATCTGTCTTTCTAAAGAGAAAAAGGATGACTATACAGATGTCACAGTTCAAAGGGGACAGTGATAGAGCAACCTTTCACTATTCTGTTAAAATCTTTATTTAAAAAAAAAAAGTCCTATTTTCATTATGACTTTCTATGTATTGTTTTAATATTACTCTTTAACCTGTAAATTCACCCACATTTCTGGGTACTGTAGGGTACAAAATGACTGGCTACAAGATGTTTTTTTGCACAGACAGAAATCTATGATCTCAGCAAAATGTGGGACTAACAGAAAATACGTAAGGAACTTCAGGGAATGTGAAACTATGACTGGCAAGCTGTCATTAAATAATGTCTTTAAGCAAACTGTGTGTACCAAGGCAAAGATACGAAGCAATAGCTGTCACTGAAGTTGTCCTAGTTCTTAGAAGCCCAGGATTAAGAGGGGGAAGAATGATGTTGTTTGACAACAAGTGCACTGCCCCACAGTAGCTGATACATCTGGCTCACCACTAAGCAAATGATGCTCTTTATTGTCATTTCCCTTTCCTCAGTCATGTAGCAAGCCAGGACAGACCACAGCAAGTAGTTTCTCAGTAAACAAAGCTACAGCCATAAGAACTCTGTCTCGTTTTGTAGCCTTCCCTACATGATGCTGCATCTGACTTTTTCCTTAAAATAAGGAAATGAAAATTTTCCTTTCACTTAATCTCCTTTCAAGTTACTTGTTTCCTTGTGTTTTTTTCTTCCATGCATTTCTATTGATCTCTCTGATTGAACTCCTGATTGCCTTTCTTTCTCTTCCCAAAAGGAATAGACAAATCGGCTGAGACATGGAATGTGGAAAAAGAGGCAGAAAAAATGCAATCATTTGGTTCAGATCCTTGTCAAGGCTCAGAGAGTCAATACATTTCTTACACTGTCATAGTCTTCTTGAATGACTGTGGGAGTCCCCCTAATTTCTCTGTATGGTGTGAGTAATGATACTTCTTTTGTATCTCAAGGATACTGTGAAGATAAATGCAGTGAAAATTGTGAAGTATCCTGATACTATCTCCTATAAGAGAAGTTGGATGAATTTCTGAGAAAGAGAGAAAAAAATGGAATTGAGTCATAAATTAGATTACTTTTAGAGATTGCTGTTGTGTAGTTCTACCTCAAATGAAGATGGAATATACTGGAGATGTAACAAAAGGGTCTTTGTAGGACCATTGCCTCAAGTCTTTGGTATATTAAGTTTATGAGTGAAAACACATCAAAACATATTCAGAACTGGAACAGGTTGCCCAAAGAAGTTGTGGAGCCTCTATTCTTGGAGATATATAAGCTTATATGAGCTTTGAGCAGAAACTTGTACTAGAGGATCTCCAGATACGTTTGCATGATATGCAACCATGTTTCTGTGATTCTGTTTTCAAGTAATCAGTTACGATGCTTTCTTGTGCTTACTTAGAAGACTTACACAAAGGGATTTAGAACATGTCTAAGCTTTATGTAAAACTTCTGTGTTTACATAGGTGTCTAACTCCAGCCAAGTAACGAATCTGCTTGTTTCAGCTGAAAGTGCTTCCTAGTATATTTACTAGGACACAGGCAAATAGTTGCTGCTAAACACAACTCCATTGTTGCAAGCAGAGCATTTCAGTGTCTTTCTCACACTAAGGTGTGTCAAAGGCCCAAGGCATTGGATGATGTTTGCACATGCCTAGAACACAAAGACATTGGTGAGGATGGCCAAAAGTACAGCCTTCACTTTTTAAAAAAAAAAAAAAAAAATCAGAAATAGTAATTGGCAGTGGTTCCTCTCACCTCTTAGATGATTTTCAGGTGCATGGATTCTTATTCAAGAAGTGAAGACACCTGCCCAAGTCATGGCTTCAGGAACAGAAAATTTGTAGGACTTTAACTGTCAAGATTCTTACAACTTGCAGTAGCTGTTTCCTCATTCACTGTGTTGGTTGCTGTAAATCTCATTCTTAGGCACTTATGTCTACATAGCTAATGAATAAGGAATGTGAATGACTGGATTGGTTCATCAATGTCAACGGCCTTTGCCTTGCCTATAAGCAAAAGTTTGAGCTGTGTGTTCAATCTCAGCTTTAGTATTTCCACAGACCTGAAAACTTAGCTCATATAACGAAGTTTTTGCCAAAGTTGGGTTTAATGGTCCATACTCATGAAGAGCTAACACTCCCAGAAGTGTTGTACAGTTCTTAGGAAAGAAAATCTTCCCGAGCTTTTAGCTAAATTCACCTGAATACCCCATTAAAGATAACACACACCCACTGGTCAGACTGTGTCAGTAAACACTTTCCACAAACATACCAGACTTTCTTCTTTCTGTACCAATACTTGTATATGTTCACACCAGTACTTCTGAAGCCACATTTTGACCATAGTATGCACCTTTTACTAGGGGATTATATCTTGCCTTGCAAGATGATAGCTTTTCATTACTTTGCTTTTCAGTCATCATTCATTCAATCGTTCAAGAATACAGATTAGATCTGTTTCCCTGCTCTTGCTTTATGCTCTTAAGCAGGATGTCATTTCAAGGAAATGCCACTTCTTCAGGCTTGATATTTCTAGGAACAGTAGTTCACCATGAGTATGAAGATATACACACATGCAGGAGACAAGAAAAAAAAAAGAGGATATGAGGTAGAGCTGGGAGGAGACTTGAGACATTGTAGAACACAAATGTTTGCACTGAGGCAACATCAAATTTCCAAGGCACTGCCAAAACAGAGCAGATATTGCTCAGTAGCTGCTTCAAGCTAGGCATACAAATAAATGTTTTCTTCAGTCTTTTCAGTTCAGAGAAATGTTCTTTGCCTGAAATACGTAATGGATTTTTGATGATAATAATGTTGTAGCCATCTACATATTTCTCAGTATTGCCTTATTTCTTCATTTGCTAAATCTGTAGCTAAGTTTAGAAAAGGTAAGAAGTACTGATGTCCAGTAAGGATATCCTTTGCCCTATTCATGACAAAGAGAAGTAGAAGCATGAAAAAAATCTTCTAAGCAAGAATTGTAAGCTTTGGTAATACAGGACTGACTGCTCTTAATTGTTCCTCCTCTTGCCTTCTGCCTAACCTGTTTTTCAAAGTCCAGACCACTATGGTTTTCACTACAGATCTTCAGGAGCTACTGCCTTTATCTTAATAACTCAAAACATATTTTTTTAAAAATATTAACATGAGTATTATTCTGAGGAGGAAAAAAAATCATTCCTTGTAAAGTGGACTATTAGGAGTATGTGATTTTTATTTGCTGTTTCTAATGGCCTCACTTCTTGTCAGACACAGTACATCTGGAAGTAATGGGGAAATGTAAATACTCAAGTTTAATTTTATATTGCTTGTAGAATAATGTCTGCCATATCTGACCTATTTTGTGTTGTTTCTAGTCATTCTTTACTAGTATGGCAACCCCGGAAAATGTATCTGTTCTAGGAAGTTGTCGTGGTTTAACCTCAGTCGGCAACTAAGCACCACGCA
>NW_008825260.1:1156738-1160138 GCF_000699105.1 Pygoscelis adeliae
ACTATTAACAGATATAAGTTCCTTAATACGCTCCAGTTAATCTGTTATTATCTCAAACCCTTCATGCCCCACGCTGGGCGCCAAAAAGGACTGTCGTGGTTTAACCTCAGTCGGCAACTAAGCACCACGCAGCCACTCACTCACTCCCTGCCCCCCCCCCCGGGGG
This sequence comes from Pygoscelis adeliae, assembly GCF_000699105.1. Lineage (NCBI taxonomy): Eukaryota > Metazoa > Chordata > Aves > Sphenisciformes > Spheniscidae > Pygoscelis > Pygoscelis adeliae. The sequence continues at coordinate 1,156,905 of NW_008825260.1, forward strand.
GGGGGGGGAGGGAATTGGAAGCGGCTGTGTGGTGCTCAGTTCCCGACTGAGGTCAAACCACAGCAACTAGCCATTCAGTTTGAAAGAAATATCTGTATATCCCTACTCCTTTGAATTGTGACTTCTTCGTACAGAGTGCTGCAGTTATTCTCCTCTGTTTGGTCTCATTGTATATTATAAAAGTAGAAGGTGATTTTTAGCTGGATGAACTATTAGAAAAACTCAGTTTTGCTGTACTCCCAGTAATTAATCACATCAAGCATCCTTGGCTGTGCCCCCTCCCAGCTTCTTGTGCACCTCCAGCCTTCTCAGTCAGTAGAGCATGGAAAACTAAAAAGTCCTTGGCTAGTGTAAGCATTACCTAGCAACAACGAAAACATCAGTGCATTATCAACTTTGTTCTCATCCTAAATCCAAAACACAGCACTGTACCAGCTACTAAGAAGGAAATTAACTCTATCCCTGCCAAAACCAGGACAGAAGTGAGGTTGAAGAAGCAGTAGCTGGCTGCCTTTAGTAGTCAGTAATGCCACAATGTACTATTACAAAATCTCTTTTGGCTAGAAATACTGATCTTTGGGAGAAAAACCTAGAATATGGAACTTCGCTCTTAGACACCTATGTAAGCATAGAAAGTTTAGATGAAGATTAGACACATTCTAAAACCCTTTGTGAATAAACTAGGGTGTAAATCTTCTAAGTAAACATGAGTAAGCATCGTAAGTATTGAAAACAGAATCACAGAGGTTGTGAAGGACATCTGGAGATCCTCTGGTACAAGGTTCTGCTCAAAGAAGGGTCAGCTACAGCAGGCTGTTCAGAACCATGTCTGGTTGGGTTTGAATACCTCCAAGGACAGAGGCCCCACAACTTCTCTGGGCAACCTGTTCCAGTGCTTGATCACACTCACAGTAAAAATGTTTTTTCTTACATTTAAGTGGAATTTCCTATATTTCAATTTATGCCTGTTGCTTATTATCCTTTCATGGGGCACTACTGAGAAGGCCACTGATGTGCCTTCATCTTCTTTACTCCCTCCCATCAGCTATTTATATACATTGATAAGATCCTCCTGAGCCTTCTCCAGGCTAAACAATTCCAGCTGTCTCAGCCGCTGCTTGTACATCATATCTTCAGGCCCTTCATCATCTTCGTGGCCTTTCATTGGACTCTTTCCAGTATGTGCACGTCTCTCTTGCACTGAGGATCCCAGGCTTGGATCCAGCACAGCAGATGTGGCTTCACCAGTGGTGTGTAAAGGGGATGGATCACCTCCCTCAACCTGCTGGAAACATTCTTCCTCATGCAGCCCAAGATGCTGTTGACTACGTTTGCCACAGGGCACATTGCTGGCTCATGTTCAACTTGTTCACCAGGACCCACCAGTGCTCCTTTGCAAAGCTGCTTTCCAGTTGACCCCCAGCATGTATTGCATATGGTTATTCCTCCCTAGGTGCAAGACTTTTCATTTCCTTCTGTTGAAATTAATGAGATTCCTGTTTGCCCGTTTCTCCAGTCTGTCACAGTCCCTTAGAATGGCAGCACAGCCACCTAGTCTATCAACCACTCCTCCCAATTTTCTATCATCTGCAAACTTGCTGAGGTTTGTCTATGAAGATGTTTATCTATGAAGATGCTATTATAGGAGACAGTGTTGAATGCTTTGCTAAAGTGAAGATAAACATCAATGCTTTTCCCTCCCCCACCAAGCGAATCGTCTCATTGTAGAAGACTATCAGGTTAGTCAGACATGATTTCCCCTTCATAAATCCATGCTGACTACTCCCAATCATCTTCTTGTCCTTAGTATTTTTGGGATTCTGGGAGATTTTGCTCCATCACCTTCCCAAGGATCCAGGCAAGGCTGACTGGCCCATAGTTCCCTCAATCACCCTTCTTGAACTTCTTGGTGATAGGAGTGACATTTGCTTTCTTCCAGACCTCAGGAATCTCCCCCAGTTGCCTTGACCTTTCAAAGATAATCAAGAGTGTGCTTGCAATGATATCTGCCAGCTCCCCCAGTGCTCATGGACAGATCACATCATGTCCCATGGACTTGTGTACATCCAATCTGTTTAAATGTTCCCTAACCTGATCTTCCTCTACCTTCCTCTAGATTTCCCTCCCCATTGGTCATGGGGGCCTGGGATTCCTGAAGACAGGAATCTTGCTGGTAAAGACCATGGCGAAGAATGCATTATCAGGCTTTTCCACACACCTGTCACCAGGTTCCCTGCCTCATTCAGCAGCGGGCCATGTTTTCCCTAGTCTTCCTTTTCCTGCCGATATACCTGTAGAAGATTTTCTTATTGCCCTACGGCTCCTTCTCCAGATTCAGCTCCAGCAGGACTTTGGCTTTCCTAACCCTATTGCTACACACTCAATGTCTCTATATTTGCCCTGGGTCACCTGACCCCACTTCCACCTCTTGTATGCTTTCTTTTTATTTTGGAGCTCCTTGTTCATCCATGCAGGTCACCTGTCCCCTTTGCTTGACTTCCTGTATATAGAAATGGACCCTTCTTGAGCTTAGAGAAGATGCTTGAAAATCAACTAGTTCTCCTGGATCCCTCTTCTCTCCAAGACCATATTTCATGGAATTCTTCCAAGCCAATCTGTAAATAGGCCAAAATCTGCCCTCCTAACACCCAGGGTTGTGATCCTGTTTGCCTTGCTCCTTCCTCTCAGGATGCTGAACTCCACCATCTCATTGTCACTGCAGCCAAGGCTGCTCCAGACCTTCACACCCCCGAGGAGTTCTCCTTGTTTATAAGAATCAGGTCCAGCAGAACATCCTGTACAGTCAGCTCCTCAATCACTTCTGTTAGGAAGCTATCATCAATGCACTCCAGAACCCCTCTGGATTGCTTGTGCCCTGCTGTGTTGCCCCTGCAGCAGATCAGAGTGGTTAAATTTCCACATGGGAATCAAAACCTGTGAAGATGAGACTTCTTCCAATTGTCTTAGGACGGTCTCATCTACTTCTTCCTGACCAGGTGGTCTGTAGCAGACACTGACCACAATGTTGCCTGTATTGGTCTGCCCACTAGGGAGAGGAGGAGTGGCTGAGGACATTGGGTTTGTCTAGTTTGGAGAAAAAGGGAGACTAAGTAGGTGCGTCCGTGTCTGACTCTGTCTTCTCAATGGGCCTGGGAGCTGCACTGATTTTATTTTATTTTATTTTATTTTATTTTATTTTATTTTATTTTATTTTATTTTATTTTATTTTATTTT
>NW_008825260.1:1160506-1229486 GCF_000699105.1 Pygoscelis adeliae
CAGTCTGGCAAAGGCAAGTCACAGAGCTACAGAAAGTAGAAGCAGGAATACAGGCCAAGCAGTCCTTGTTTCCTCAAGAGATCTTGAAGAATGAGGATTAGGACCGACCACATACAAAAGAAGAAGAGGTGTGTGGTACCGCGGGGTATTTTCAAAAGTATGACACTTATTGATGATAAGCATACTTTTGCCTTCAAAAACTTGCTCTGCTGTGCTTCTTGGTCAGCAATGCATGAGAAGTGCTCTAGCACCTGCCTGGCGCTTGTATTACATGCAAGGAGAGCTGAAAAGTGGCAGCTCCTGATGGGTGCAGCAAGCCTGAAGCCCTTCCAAACACAGGCTGTTTTGCACAAGCAAGAACACCTGGGGAAATAAAGCCAAGGGAATAGCAGAGCTCGCTCCTGCCACAAACCTGCAATGGGAAAGACAGGCAGAGAGAGCCAAGGCACAAGTGGCACCTTGGTGGTGTAAGAGCAGCAGGCAAGAACCTAGCCCAAATGGACCAGAGGACCCCTGAGAAGGGGCCATGCCCAATGCTGCTGAGGAAAAGAATAACCCTCCAGGAACCAGTGACAGTCTGCCCTTGGGGCAAAAAAAGACTTCCTCCCCCCCGGATGTGGGACATGAGGGCCACCTTCATGGAGCATGAGCAGCAGGCAAGAACCTAGTCAAAATGGACCAGAGGAGACCTGACAAGGGGCTGTGCTCAATGCTACAGAGGAAAAGATGAAACCCTCGGGGACTGGTGTTGGCCCGCCCTGGGGGCACAGAATGTTTCCTCCCACCGGATGCGGGGCATGAGGTCTACCTTTGTGGAGCAGGAGCAGCAGGCACCTAGCCAAAATGGCCCAAAGGAGCCCTGTCAAGGGCCTGTGCTCAATGCCGCAGGGGAAGACAAAAAACCCCCAGGGACTGTTCCTGGCCCACCCTGGGGGAAAAAGCCTTCCCCACCCCTGGCTACAGGGTACGAGAGGCCACCTCTGTGGTGCAGGAGCAGCAGGCAGTAACCTAGACGAAATGGACCAGAGGAGTCCTGACAAGTGGTCATGCTCAGTGCTGCAGAGGAAGGCAAAAAACCCCGGGGACCAGTGCCAATTTGCCCTGGGGGAAAATTCCTTCCTGACCCCAGAACTGGCAATCGGCTATTCCCTCAGCATGTGAGCAAGATCTGCCTTCTCGTCCCACAGGCTGGTCATGCCTCTCAGGAGACACTAGCACTGCCCATCCCTCTTTCTCCCTTAACCTGGAGCCATCTCAGAGGCTTCCAAGAGTAGCAAAATTCCCCTGGCCTGATTGACCCTGGGGGCAAGAATCCTTCCTGTGCCTGGCAGGACAACAATGGGTGCTCCAAAGCACTGAGGGAGGGTGCTGGGACTGGTATCTCTTGCAACATGTGTGCATGCCATTTCTTACGGCTGCTGCCACTGGCTCTGAAGGGGATGAGGACAGCGGCCTCTGCAGTGCTCCTCAAGTGCCAAGAAAGCATTCCCTTGGTCTTGCTAATGCTATCCAGCTGAAAAAGCCTGTTAGCCTCAGGCACCTCCAGGTGCTGGTGGTTCTTCTCATCTTCTGAGGAACTTGCATCTGTTCTCCGAAGGCTGAAGCAGGATTTCAGTCCATCAGATGAGCCTTGAATGTGGCCCCATGGGGAGCTGGAATTGCAGCAGAGAACCTCCAGCAGCCTTGTCCAGCCTCCAGTCTTCCTCCCTCAGCCCCCTCCAATTAATTCCACTGGGTCCTCAAGGACTTCCTCTCAGATGTCTTTGGGCTGCCCCCAGGCCAGCTCTGTCCCAATGATGAAGCCAGGCAGGCTGGCCAGCAGGACGCAGGAGGATGCCCCCTTTATCCTGCCCCAGAGCATTGTGACTGCTGTGTTGGTGGGTGGTGGCGCTGTGACATCAGGGTGATGGGGCCCCCCCCGCAGCCCCACCCACCACAGCCCTGCTTGCTGCCCCTCCACCCAGCATCCTTCAGAGGAAGGCCTTTGGGGTGCTGGCCCAGAGGCAGTTCCTGAGCCCAGGAGGCCCAGGGGGCTCTCCCTGTCCATGGTGGCCATGCACTGGGCACCACTGCTGGGCATCCCTGATGTGTCCTCTGCCATTTGGCTTCCAAATACAAACCTATTGCTGTTACTCTTCTCTCAGGCCACGGCAGAAACCAACCCTGCAGCCCAGAGACCACCCCTATTAGTCATCCCTTCTCTGTGCCAGAGCTAACATCTATGAGGCCATGCAGCGAGAAGGACCAAGGGGGAAAACACAGTATGGGGATGCAATCCTGTGAATTGAGCCCCACAATTTAAAAAGGATTTTAAGGTACTTGAATGTGTCCTGAGGAAGGCAACAAAGCTGGTGAAAGGGCTGGAAGGCATGTTTTATGAGGAGCGGCTAAGGACACTGGGTTTGTCTGGTTTGGAGAGAAGGAGGCTGAGCGGTGACCTCATTGCCTTCTACAGCTTCCCGAGGAAGGGAAGTGGAGAGGGAGCTGCTGATCCCTTCTCCCGGCTATCCAGTGACAGGATGCATGGCAATGGCTCAAAGCTGCGTCAGGGGAGATTCATACTTGACACTATTCTATTCTATTCTATTCTATTCTATTCTATTCTATTCTATTCTATGTAGTGAAACTTCTAGATTAAAACTGATCCAGAATTTTTTTATTTTTTTTTTAGAAAGGGCAGTTCTAGTGCATCAGCTGTGCCAGAACAAGGAAAGAAGCCAGGCAAGAATGGTGGACAGCTATGGTGGACAGTGGTGTCCATCACAGATAGATGATAGGCAGATGGGACACCATCTTCTTGTAGTGCTGGATTGCTGCTGATTGCACTAATCCTAACCCATAAACTGCGGTTGGCTCATCATCCATCCTAGGCAAAACGCCATGTATTCCCACCACTCTCTGATGTAAAGGGCAACTCCCCCTGCTCACTTCCCAAAAAGCCTGTTCCATCCATTACAACTTGACAGTCTTATGTAATACCACGATACCCCATATTAATAGCAATAGTAATACAAGTAGTAAAATAACTTTGGATCTAATCTAGCTCTACTGCAATAGGTGGACCTCTTCATTACTGAGAGCTGCATGGTCCAGTATTTTATTTTTGGATATGATTTTCCAATGGTCATAACTCTTGGAAATCAAACCTGTTCCTTACAGAATAAGCTGAGGCATTGCTTCTTTTTGACAGTCTCCATTTTTAAATTGCAGTTTTATAATCTTACCCGTCTTGATAATTGGCTTGTTCAGATTTGGGTACCAAGATTCTTTCTGAAGTGGGAAAGATGGAGGGTTTAGATTCCTCTAAATAGCTGAACTGCCTTTTTTTTCAAACTTTCTAAATCCACATATGCTCAGATAGCATGCAAGAACTTATGACCTAAAGGTGAATATTTCACAATGTGTTGGTTGTCTAAGACCTGACTATTGTGAAACTCTTCATCTTAACAAGAGCTATAGTGCTCACGGCCATTGCTGCTTCTACTGTAATACTGTTTTAAAATTAGTTTATAGCCAGTCTGCTTCACCTTATAATAGAGATTGCATGACAACAGACGTACTTGCATGTCTGCAGCTGCAATTCTTTTAAGATTGCCAATTCTTCATATATGAGAAGATTTTTTTGTCTGAAATATTATCATAAACATCTTTTGAAAATGTGGAAAGTTCATGAAAATGAGATTAACAGTAAAAATGAGTGCTGCAGAAGTAACAAGGATATTTTGCTGCGTTGTTCCTGCCTTGTGCTTGTACCTGTTTCTGTAAGAGTTTTATTTATCACCAGTCTATTGGTTGAATTTTAAGCTTATACGTTGCTTTCAGTACTAAATTAAAATTTGGATTTCTTTTTGGTTTTGTAATTTCCTAAACTGCAATCCATTTTCAGTACAGACTATTACATATTTTAATATTCTTCAGAATAGCACACTGGGGTCTTTTTTTGTATCACAGACACACAACAAGAATGCCACAAATGAGGCATCGTTGACCAGGTTTTATGCTTTTCGTTGCCATTTTGCAAAAACACTAAATTACTCAATGTTGTCTTGGCCTTTTCCATAAATGCTGACAGCCCACAATTTCCTCTTTCACTTTTTAAGTATCAGATTTTTTTTACAGTAGTCTATAAACTACATCGTTAATCAGATAGTGTAAAATCCAATTAGAGACATTAGAATCCAGAAATACAAGTGTTAAGGAATTTATTTCTTGATTGACAAGAAAGCCAAATAGACTCATCTATTTAGAATCTTAGCAACAATTAGCTGCCTTAGTTTCATTTATTGTGACATAAAAAATCTGGTTTATTGAGAGCTCTATTGAATAAGATTTCTATGATATGCACCATGAGAAAATATCTTCAAACTAAAATGATTGTTTTGCTGTAATAAATTGAACCATATGTACACTATGTTATTCAATCCTTTTTCTTCAAGGCATAAATAGATATTAAAGAACATTTAAGTCATAACACATGGTTATCCAGGCATGAACGAGGCAATAACCCATATAAGTTGTCAAGGTGAAGCCAAAGCATTTATTAGAGGTTTGTGTTGTTTTTGAAAAGTGCACGGTTGGATAAACATGGATTAGTGCTATTATGCTGCTACGATGACTCAAGTGTGTTTTTACAGTGTCAGTAATTTTTATGTTTAAAAATCACTGGTGCAGTATATTAGCTATAATTTATGTTTATCATCTTGTGTACTCTAATAGGTTTCAACAAACCATTTAACACTTCAGCTTGTGCATATACATTACTTAATAGGTATTTATCTTAAAAAAGAGATACTTAAACGGGACTTTCAAAGCTTGCAACTGCATGCTAAGAGCAAATACTGCAGTCAGGCACATTAACTTTTTTTCCTCTGGTCTGCATTTAACTTTGAACAGTGTGACCACACAATTTCTTTGTACACTTTGTTCCCAACTGAAGCAAGAAAGATATATCATCTCTAAACCCCGTCAGCCTGAATGACATCGAAATCCCTGACATGAAGTGTCCGTCACACTTACTAAGTAGAGTAGACGTGATAAAGCCAACGCAGCTGAAAATGCCAATAACTTCCCATCATCAGAGGCTGCCCTTTCAGGATAGCATAGAACTTTATGCTTTCCTAGTTAAAGGATATTATCAATAGTAGACTCAATTATATGTCTTTTACTATTCTTTTTTGGTATATTGGCTTATCTATTTTTAAAAATCAGTTTCCACTTCTCATAATACTCAACACTTTCTTTGGGGAGCAACCTCATCTATATGTAAAAGAGTTGGGGAAGGCAATATTAAAGAGAAGAGAACTGAAGTAGAAGCTCCCACCCAGAGAGGGCTTTTGGGTGGCAGTAGATGAGTTGAGCGTAATTTCTGATACTATTGAGTGCTTCAGACAACATGTTGCTTATTATATGGGTTGTGCTGATGATGTATTTCTGTTCTAGACAGTCTAGGTTCGAATTACTAGTGCTTAGTACTTTCATAAAGGAGATTGATAGCAATTTAAAAATCATCACAGTTTGGTCTTTTGTTGGGGGAAGGGTTCTCCTGCAGTTTCCTTAAGCTAGCTATTAGTCAATAATTTTGGGAAAAAACCCAAACAAATATAAATATAAGTTCTGTTTACCAATCTCGTAAAATGCCTGATTCATTCACAAGTGAGGTCATTTCAGAGGAAGAAAAAGAGTTGATGCAGAACCCTGAGATTATGGACATGCTGATCTGGTCTGTAATAGATTTTTACAAAGAGGCTATCAATTCTCCTGACTCAATCAAGCATATCTGTTGGCTGAGTTGGCAAATAGGGAGGATTCATTACTCACATGGGAAAAATCGACCAAGATGGACTGCTTGGTATTGCAGACTACTTTTTTGTAGTAACCTCTTTCTTAAACATAATTAAAGAAATATTGATATAATTCAGAGTACATTCCTAAGTGCCTACAAACAGATAACTTATTCATTCAAATTTAATTTTTATAGAAGTACATTTACAAGCTTTAGATTTTGATCGATACCTGTAATAATTACACATACATAGAAATGTCTTTTTTTAATATTCACTTATTTCATAATCAACTACCAACAAGCCACACCTTACTTTTTATTACACATAAACAAAATATGCCATTTTCAGTGTTTTAGAGTGCACATTTCCAACATTTTTTGGAACAATGTTCTGCTTGCTTCCATGTTACCTTCTGCCAGGGCATTGTGCAAGTTTATTCTGTTGACATTTTTAGCAGTTTTGATGTTCTGTGCAGTAGGTGATGCAGCGTAGTCTGTGTTTGATGTGTTTCCTGGAAGCATTACTTATTCATTTTGTTACAGTATTCCCTGCAGACCACACGGGAGTGTGGTCCCATTTTACAAGGTACTATACAAAAGCATAATGAAAGAGTGGTTCTGCCCTAGGGAACTTACAGTCTTACTATTACATATTTAGAAAGACTTGAAAGCATTGTGTTTTCCCTGGTAAACAAGGACAAGGAAGTCAGACCTTCATTTTTGTGGACGCCTGTACTGTGTCTTTAGTTTTTAGTGGTTCCCAGTTTAAGAAAGAGTGATTTCACATATCACAACAGAAGTAAGAAAGCAACTTTGGAGCAAAACTGACATTACCATCCTCATACCGACATGGCTTTTCACTTTCTACAGCAAAACTCTTACAACCTTCCCCTGGGGGAAAGACCACAACTCTCCGCTAGTACTGCTGTCTCATCTAGAAGGCTTTTCAGAGCTGCTTTTAATCCTGTGCAAAAATTTGGAGGCTTTCCTGTGAGCATGGGGAGCCAGGATGCTGCAAAGGCCAGTTGCTGCCCATGGGATGGAGAGCTGCGAGCTGAGGGCTGAGCTGCCACAAGGCTGGCAGGGCAGAGGCATCACTGGCCCTGGTGGGGCAGAGCTTGCTGTGATGGCAGCCAGGGTCGCTCGTTAACCCAGATTATCAGGCAAGCTGATAATCAAGTGAATTTATCAAGTTCACTGCTATTACCAATCTTAAAATTATGTAAGGTATTAGAAAATCTCTTCTTTTTTGCTTCTCTGTTGATGGTAATGCCTGTTGCAAGTGGCTGCATTGTCAGTGTGATTTATTTTCTCACTCTCTGGTGGGAGCTATTCTATTTTTGCTGGCCATGTTGGAGGCCTTCTGTAGTGTTTCAGCAATCCTTCAGGCTCAGGTAAAATGAATGGGTTGCTTTAAAGTGTCTGCATTTCTTGCTGTCTGAAAGGTTATAAACAGTAGGAAGCTGTTGAATTACTTTATGGGAAGAAAATCTGAGCTGAGCTCCTTGGGCACATATAAGAGCAAAGGAGAAAGACCACATCATGGCTTCTGCTATTGTGTACCAAAGACCTCTGATGATACCATCTACCGTAGCTCCTTAGATGTCTACCTCAGAAAGCACTGTCCTCTTTCTGTCCCAGTGACTGTTTAAAGTAGTCATCTGGAAGACAAATAAAAGTTCAAAGTCTATAGAACAATACAGATGAAGTTGAAAGTCAGGGAGAAATGTATGAAGGGATAAGCAGACAAGATTACCTTATTTTTATTACTCACTGGAAGTGCCTTTCATGTTGTCAAGATACCCCAAAAGGATTTAGGTTTCAAACAAACAGTTAAAAAAAAACATCTAGAGGTTCTGATTTTGGTGAGGCTGTACCTGTCCAGTCATAGCTCCCCTGGTTCAGGAAGAACATTGAGAAATTGGAGAGGGTCCAGCAGAGGCCTCTTAATATGGTTAGGGTTCTCGTGTACGTGACCTACTGGGAGAAGCTGAGGGAGCTGGTTTTATTTATTCTGGTGGAGTGGTTACTAAAGGGAGATCCAGCTGAAGCCTGTGGCTGCTTGAATAGAATTATAAAGATTATGGAACCATTCTTGGTACTGACAAATGATATAGCAAGGGCAAAGTGTCATGTGTTGTGGTTTGGAAGGTTCTGACAGGACATTAGGAAAATCTCTAGGTGAGTGGCATGGAACTGGAATGGTTTCCCAAAGACCATGGGATCTCCATCCTTGGAGGTTTTCAAGACTCAGCTATGCAAAGACATGGCTGACCTGATCAAGTGTTGGCAATAATCCCACTCTGAGTGGGACCTTGTACTAGATGACAACCAGATGCTTTCAGACAGCATCTCTGTGATCTATGAAATATAATCCTCCAGTTTTCAGCTGGATTTCTTTTTCGTTGTGATTTTTCCCTAGAGATTCATTCTTTCTCATTTTAAAATTGTTTACTGTGACAAAGTGACAATACTTTGTCTAGGTTTCCTCTTGTCCCTGTTCCAATTAAATCCACACGAGTGTTCCTTCAAGACCTACAAAATAAGTTAAACTCTATTTGCCTTACAAACATTTTATCTTTCTCACCTTTCACTTTCCTCATGGGAAAAGATTGTTTCCAATTGCTGATGAAAGCCCATTTTGAGCATGAAAGAGCTAGGAGCAAAATCTTCTCTGTAGAGGGCTCTCAGGTAGAAGGCTCACTAGAAGGATATTGGAGGATGCTTTTTTCTGACAATTTTTATTAGTGTTGTGCCTGTAAAATTGGAGACCTGGCATATCTCCACAGTAAAAACTGTAGGTCCAGCTAGGCCTAAATCGATAGCAGAAGTAATTTGGAAGGGCTGGTAGAACTGTTTGTATAAAACCAGCCTGAGAGGGAGTGCCTAGAATTTATTTTTTCTCTATGCCATCTCCTTTTTTTTTTTTTTTTTTGCAAGACCCTTACTACTTGAGAGAATTTCAAGTTAGTTTAGTTTGGGTGTTTAAAATTATGATAATCTGCTGCACAGAAAGCTTAATGCTATTAAAGCTAGAGGGACTGTACATGGAAGAAGGATATTCAAGAGCTTGATGTCAGCCCTATTCTTAGTCAATCAAGATTAGCTTTGATGGCTTTTCATAACACTGCTGACATTGTTATAAGAAGATCAGCTGTAGAATATGGGAAAGAATGCAAATATGTTCAGATGTTGAAATTATATTGTTTAATTGAAAAATCAAATCACAAAACAGTTTAGTCAAGTGTATACATTTAGATTTTTTCCTGGTCAGATAGGTAGTTTACATTTTAAAAGTTTAATTACTGTTATACTCATGTGAGAAAAGGAGTTTGCCGAACTTAATCAAAGGTTTTTGATTGTTTATTCTCCACTCTCAATGATGAAAATGTAATGATATTCTTACAGAAAAAAAATTAAGAGTGGATGCATATTTCTTCAGTAAGGCCCTCTTTTTCACTATTATGCAAGAAATGGAGACCATGAATGGAGACCATGCTGAATTGTGTCTCGATTATTGTCCATGGCAAACCTGTTCTTGCTTTATGGAAGAAGAGGCAGAACAGTTTTCTTAGTAGAAAACTGTTCAAAAGAAGAAATATGCCTCCATCTCTTTAAATATATACATATACAAATAATAAACACACATGCATATATATACATATGTAAATAATGTGTATATAAAGTAAGTGTAAATCCTCCAACCTCATTCTTTCATTTCTTATGTGGTTCATCTTCTGACTCCTTAAAAATAAATCTTTGGTTATGCACAGAGGTGTGGATCTAACTCTGATATTGATGGAGAGTTTCTTCTACCATATGAAGTGAAGAGGATATTAATAGTGAAGGGAACAGAACACTCTGTACCTTACCCGCCCTTCTCCCCCAATAAAACTACATCTGCTATAGGACTATTTTTTATTGTAATTTGATTGCGGCTTTGGACCCATGATTAATATCAATAGCTCAAAACTGAAAGCGCTGCCTGTTTAAATGCACAGTTACTTCTGTCCTGGAGAATTTTATCTTCTAATTTGAGAAAAAGAGAAATTTTGAGGGGTAAGAGTAGGGAAAAAGGAAGAGTGTTAAGGGCAATAAAAGTCATAGCAACTGTATGAATAATTTCTTCCATTGTTTCTAAAGGATCTTAGAGGGTTTATAAAATCTGTTGTTCTTATACACGTGTGCCAGTATCTTAAATTACTGCAGCTGTGCTCGAATACTGCTTTATACTAATTCAAAATCATTTAGCTCTAAAGAATATAATTTTGCTAATACATTTCTTCTTTGGATAAAAACATTTGCACTTAACATATCTAGTTAGTCTGTTACTCAATAAAACAAAACTGTAAGTATTCACAATACTCACTGTCATATACTGGTTAAGCCTAAATCTGAGTTGCTTCTCTAAAGCAGTAGTCTAAAAGCTGCATTGCATGAACTGGCACAAGACTCAATTCTCTGCTTCTTGATACTTGTGTAAGTGTACTCTGGTGTTCATGAATATCACAAGAAATTCAACTCATAAAAGCAAACTGTGAAAAAAAACCCCAATGAACCAGTCTAAAGGGCTTTTTCTTTAATTGTAATTTCTTATAAAATAAGAAGTTTTTAGCCTTTCTGATTTGCAAAGCAGGTACTTGCATATCATGCACAAATCTCATTCAGGACATTGAAAGCATACAGAGTTGGGCCACTCTGCAAAAGAGGTATTACAAGATACCAGGCAAGACATTTTGTCTGAATTCCAAGGTGGTAAATTTTGTTCACTGGTTCACTTGTGAAGATTTTGGCTTGCGTGTAGTCATTTTATGCTCAGAGTTTAGAATATTTTCTAAACAAATACTTAGAGTAAACTATACAAAGTAAGGAACTATCAGCCTTAACAGAAGCAATTCTGACAAACAATTATTTTCATTTTAGCACTGACAATTATGTAAATGTGTCTCGAACAGCAATGGGCACCTTAATTATGACACCTAATTATACCAATTTATTTATACACCTCCTTGAACAACATTTTATTTATAACTCTTCCATTCATTCAAAGACAAGAAAAAGTAAAGCAGAATTTCATAGATGGTTGCTTTATCATTGAAACATAAACACAACATGAACTATTTGAACTTGAACATTCTCATGTATAGCATGTCCACATTGTGTTATGTTCTTTTTCTTGTCCAGCTTTCAATGGAAGACAACTTTTTATATCTCAGTATCTAATAGAAACACTTCTATGAAAGTGTTTCATTCCTTGTAGAAATCTTTCAAATATGCACCATATTCAGAAAATGCATCGCAAAATTACCTACATTCCCTTCGTTTTTTAAATTTTCACCATCTTCTTACTGAAAATTATTTCCACCCTGTACATGAAACCAAGAGTTATAAAAATATTTTATGAAGTGCAAAATCCCAATTCTCTGCTTGAACAAATCTTGCAATCTTCCTTCTGGATTATCATCACATGTTGTATCCTGAATTTTGTCCTTTTCAAGAGAAAAAAATTTTTATATAGACAAGCAACATAGTTCTATGTAAATGAGCATGATCAAAGTCCTCGCTCAGGACTATGTCTGGGATAATGCAGTTAATAAATAACAGAAATAATGAATCAATGATAGTGTCTCATTGCTTTTCCAATTAGGCTGTACAGTCTATTAAATAAAGTATTACAGAGAGTGGCTGTATGTGTCTGAATCTTTCCATCTCTGAATTATCTGAACGGCCTTGGAATGGAGCACAGAATGCTTCCTGAACATAGAAGTTGCCAGAGAAGCAGACTTACATGTGGTTAACAAGGACATGCTCTATTGTGTTTTTTTTCTAATGCTTTCAGAGAAACAGGATTTTATTAACTATGTTTTTTAGAAATAAGCAAGACTGCTCTAATGAATACACCTGACTTATCGGTTTCTCCTCCTAGAGGACACAAACCTACACAACCCCAAGTACTGGCTAGCACTTGGCTAATGAGGCAGTATTTTTATGTCATTATAAAACAGCTCACAACATGTACTGAAGAGGTTGCTGATCTTCACTTTGCATTTTCATTTCTTTTCTTTGAAACATTTCTTGTCCAAGCTCTGTAACTGCCATTGAGTCCTTACATTAATTTCTTCACTGTTTTCTACCCAATGAAACAGTGAATCATTTTGTGGTTTGTGGGGTGTTTTTTTTGGGGGGGATGTGTTTTTTTTTTAAGCTGGTTTAAAAAAATGTCACATGCGCTGTGACATTGGAAAATAGGATTTTTTTAATTCACTCATTTGTTAAAACAAATCTCATTTCTGTGTCCCAGAAGAAAAATCTGAAATACAGATCTTGCATTTGCATGCATCTATTGTGCCCTAATCTCACTCATTTATATTTCCTGACAATACTCTCACAGTATGTTTTTTTAACCGTTTCAAGTTATTCTGTAAGAATATAAGTCCCAACCATACTGTAGTTTAAAAATTATAGTCCAGGGTGCTGCCATTATCCCCAAGATTCCTAGTACAGAATGAATCACACAGCCAAAAGTTTACATTTCAATAATTGTGACTGGCGCAGCTCTTTCTAAAACTTCAGTTGTACATTTAGTATGACTAATACCTTCTGGTCCCCAAACTTGATATATTTCTTCCTTTACATACAATTAAAATTATATTTTCAGGCATGAGAGTTCAAAATTACTTCACCAACAAGTAAGAGGGCTAAAGTTGAATAAAACAGAGATGATAAATTTTTACCAGGAGGAATCAGAGGGAACTAAACAGAGTAAGGAAGTAGAACAAGACTGAGAACAAATTTGACAAATTCTGATTTTGACAGAAAACTTCTGGCTTTTTTCCCCCTTTCTGCTTCATTTGTCTCATCCTGTTTTGCTAAAGTTTTTTTCAGTAAAACAAAATCTACTCTTTTCATAGCTGTTGTTTGAGAAGCTCTGGACAGAATTTTGCCTCAGACTTGTAACTTCAACATTTATGGGAGAGTAGGATCCAGAACAAAACACTGTGTCCAAACTCCAGATCTGAGTTCAGATCAGAGCCTGAAACTTAGAACCCAACACAGTTTGAATGGGAACATCACACGCAAGAGCACCTGAATTTGGGGAAGTTCTTGACCTAAACCTTTAATAAGAGGAATGCA
This sequence comes from Pygoscelis adeliae, assembly GCF_000699105.1. NCBI lineage: Eukaryota > Metazoa > Chordata > Aves > Sphenisciformes > Spheniscidae > Pygoscelis > Pygoscelis adeliae. Next base: position 1,173,423 of record NW_008825260.1, read on the forward strand.
GGAGTGGACACTTGTAGATGAGTACTTTGCTTACAAACTACAGGAAACAGTACTATTCTAAGATGACTACTAGCTGGATCATGGTTCATTTTCATAAGAAATATATACAATATATTCATGAGTGTCCTCAGTGGGGCTGATTCTAAGACAGAAGCACATGGTTGATACCTTCCCTTTTGGCAGATTTGTTTTCAAATTGGTATTGGTAATTTGGTTCCATGGAAAGAATAATGTCTAGGTAAATAATGGAGCTGAGACTGAGAGTGCTGAGTTTGGAGCCCTAGAACAACAGAATATTTCTGATGACTCTCAGCTGGATGGTGGTATTTTCCCACATAAGTGCTGTAAAGATACATTAAAGAATTGCAGAGCCTTTCAAAGCTCTAAATAACTTGCTTTCTGCATGTCATTAAGAGTGCTGGGGATATCTACATTGCATCTGTTCACAGGTACGCACAGGCATCCCTGAGAAAGCTTTAAATCGTATAGCCTGGGACTCTGTAGTCTTGAAGTCATAGCAGTGTGGGCTTCAGCTGCCAAGAACCTGTCAGTGTTCTGGTGGGCTTGGGCAGTCTGCTGTAATACCTGAGCTGTTTTGGTACATGAGTGAGTTGAAGGATGTTTATGTGAGCTGCAGTTCTGTGCACCTGGGTGACAGTGAACATCCTTCACTTTGTAGCTACATTGCAGATCATAGTATAAAAACCCACATATGGGTACATGGAAACATTCATAAGTGGAACTATACCATCTGCCTGCAAGTTTGCACTCAGTTTCTTTCCAGTGAACAGAAGTACCGTTACATCTGCCTTGTGAAACTGCTTGTAGCTGCTCAGTTCATATAGTCCACACAACTGCTGATCCCAGTCCTTGCACAGCTGGGATGTGGAAACAGGGAGCAATGATGGTGACATGGCAGTCCAGACTTCTTGACCCCTATTTGCTCAGAACCACTATGCTTTTGATATAGTCTTCAAGAACAGCTGTTTTTGAGTTCCTTAGTGTAGTGAGTTCATCTTCGTTTCTATTTTTACACCATCAAGAAGTTGTTATGTTGAACACTGCTTATAATTTAGATATGGCCTACTTGTAGGGACACATATAAAGAGTCAAATAACTTCAATCATATTATTATGAGAACTAGAAAGGAATATTTTAAATGTCCAGTTCATTCAGAATCCCCCACTAATCTCTTTAACAACAGCATGCATTAAAAACATGGAGAATACATCTTGTAATTTATTTTTGCTACAGTACTCAGATTATCAAAGTTGTCATTAGGTGGGGGTTAGAGTGGATGCATTACCAAGAGAAACTGAGCATCCAAGTCCCTTAAGTAGCTTTGGAAATTTCAGTCATGCAGTCAAGCCTTATATCTTTCGAGTCACTAAGATATATATTACTCACTTCACTGATCTGAAGAGGAAAAGACAAATAAAAACCACCACCTCCAGTTAAGGAATTCCTTCAACAACAAGGAATCTTTAAATGTGCACTCGTTTGGCAGCAGCATTATTGTAAGATGATTATACAGGGTATGAATGTTTATTGCCTGACTTTAAGATGCACAATATAAGATTAACAATTGTAGTGGTTTTTTTTTCTATAAATGCTGTATTTCTGCTATTGTGTTCGCAGAATACAGCTAGATAATAATTGATTCTGTGACAGGGATTGGCTAATTTGCCAACAGTATAGTATAAAACACATTTATACAGTCAATTACACCCAAGTGCATGGCCTATTTGCTTTATAATTTCATAAACTTGCCAGCAATTTAAATAAAAAAGTTCCATTAAATTATCATATCATGTGATAGAATGATATTGCCAAGTATATTAAACCATGTGTGTTCAGCCAGAATTAATTAAATATTATTACTTTTTTCTTATTAACACATTGAACCTATCCTTCCTACTCAGTACTAGAAATAGAAGACTATTAGTGAACAAAGTAAACTTAAGGGCAAAGTTTAAACATTTTCCTGAGGGTGCTTCATTAAGATTCCTAGTTCTTTTGTTTAAACATTTGCTCATGGTAAATGTACTTGTATTGTGAAAATATTTTATGTTCTTAGATATGAATACTGGAAAAGATTAAAGGTAATCTTTAATAATAATATTCAGACATTTGAGGCAGATCTGATCTTACTTTTCTCATCCAACTTAGGAGTCTCAGAAATAACTCCGAATATATTTGGTGTCTATGTTTGTTCTGAACTTTATTCTTTACTCTTTTTTTTCATGTTTTGATATCCTTATGATGTAAAAAGAAATATTAACGATTCAGCATGTCTATTATGTGAAGTGTCCCCATCTCCCACTGTCAAACAGCAAAATAAAATAGGAAATACCCATTTAGTATGAAATACATTAACCAGATGGCTCAGGGGAACTTCTTATTTGAAGAAGATGGCAACAGTGAGAATTAACATTTTCATATAACTTTAATACAAATACTGAGTTATAAAACAAAAACTTCTCAACAGCCTGTATGTGCACACACAAACATGCCTTCTCTCTTTCTCTCTTGTCAGGTGTTGGAGTTTCAGGCACTGTCTGGATTCTCCTGGTTTTGAAACACAGGGGATCCTCTTAGGGAAAGCTTTATCTTCTCATTTTTAAAAGTCTTAGAAAACTCCAAATTTAAAAAGTGCAGCTTTGTAATTACTGGCATGCATTTAGTGTAATAAGATAGTGTGTTTGAAAGTGGATAAGCGTATCGTTAACAGCAGTCTACCAGGAATCAGCAGAAATAATTACCGTCAAGATTTAATTATGTCAGACAAGAGTATCTGTCCTGAATAAGTGTCGACAGTAGAAGCTGACATTGCTGTATGTTCAAGCCAGCTCTCTGTATACTTCTGTTAAACATAGTGTTGCTATTCTGCTGTGACTGACTTTAAATTAATATCATCGAACACATCAAAGCAATGAAAAGAATTATGTATGATACAAAAAGAGAGGAATATGAACAAAAAGAATCTTTTGGAAGAATTCGTCTTGGCCCTTCTCTCACATGCAGGACATTGGTCAGAAATACCTCTGCAGGTTAGTGCGGGAGCAGTATTGTAAGACAGTGTAAAGGAGATCAGAATACCTCTTGTTGTGTTTACGTGTAACAGTCTCTTCTTTACCTGTTACTGCCTCTTAAGATCAGCTTCAGAAATGATGTAAAAGAATTTTGACTGTGATAACATTGACTTCCTGATTTTTAAGGAAGTCTTTCATTAGAACGTCTCCAAACTATGCAAAATACTATAGTTTGTGTTGGTGCCAAACCCAAATATGAAGTTTTTTATTATTGAAGTGAGTAGTGTTATTGAGCAAAGCAAATCTATAATCTGAGTAAATATTACACAGTATTATTAAAAAAGCTTAAAAGAAGAAAGAAAAAAGAATTGTACTAGACTTAATTAAGGCTTCAAGTAAAGCTTGCTTTTATTGGCAATTTTTTTGTTGCAACAAGAAAACTAAAAATTAAGAGGATGGTTGGCAGCAATATTGATATGCTAATGGATAAACATGCTAATTTAGAAAAAACTAATCAGCAAAGACATTACTAATGGAAATGTACTGGAAAATGGCTAATGCTGTATGCAGACCTGGTATCTACAAAATTAAGAAGAACTCATTTTGTGTTTATAATTGTAACTTGAAAGCTAAGCCTTGATCTTCTCTCTGCTTTGCTTTGGTTAGTATTTAAAGATATTTCAGATGACCTGGCCTGGTACCATGACACCTGTTTAGCTTCTCTATAATTATGCTGCTAAAATTACACGTTCTGTTTACTGATAGGAGGGCTAAAAAACTTACATTTTTTCTATCTAATTTACCAGTGTCTCCAGACAAAGAGACCCTTCAAATTAAAGAGTATGCATGAGTCAGGTCTTCTGACTGAGGTGTGGCAGAACATCTCTGTTTATCGGTACTACGTGTTCACTATCTCAAGATTTGAAAGAGTAATGATACATTTAGACACAAGGGTAAGACTTTGAAAATACTTAGTGTTGGCTCTGCTTCGTTTACTTCATAATCAATGGCTTCAGTTGCAGCTGAGTTAAACCAGTTCTAAGGATTTTCTGACATCCCACTATCACTGGTGTGCCTTTTTTTTTCCCCAGAGGTGGCTGTTCTGAGTACATTTCTAGTAGGTATGCACTCTACTTCCGATTTTAGCCTGCATTTTGAGAGTACTGCTGTAAAACAGCTTATTAGCTTATGGCATCAAATGTTTCTGAGGTGTTTTTAAGCCTCGTAATCTTTTCTGAGTTGGAAAGTGTCATTCGAAGATATCAATTAAAGAATTAAATAATGGATATTGTTCTACAACAGTTTTCATAATTTTCCAGTGTGTTGGGGAGGTTTAGAGGACAAAACTTAAGTGCTTAGAGCTGTACAGTCTGTAAGGTTGAAAATGATTGAAGATTGGAAATGGTTCAGTTTAGTGGGGAGGTAGAGTTTGAAGGTCTGGGTTATGTGAACTCAAGATCCAAGGGAACATTTTAACTACTAATCCTGCATATGTACTCCTCAAACCACTTTGGACAGTTTTCATGTAGTCTTATTTCCTGTTCATTTGAAAGAAACACTGGGATATGCTGGGATTAAGACTGCCTTTAAACACACATATACTTAACACCAATGGAAGGAAATCTTTTCTCCCTATCACAGCCAACAGGTCTCCAAATTTTACCTTCCCCTGAGAGATAACATGTTTCAAATGGCACAGATGTACATAAGTATAGTCAGACTAATGCAGACTTCTAAAGCTTACTTAGTTTGTTTTCATAGTGTTGTTTCATGTAAATCATCAAGAATAGGCTTTCTTTAAATTGAAAGACACTTGTCTTAAGGCGATACGGATGTATTGCATAGAGTTAAATGATTTGAAATCAATTTAAATCAATCAGTATGCCTTGTAACATAAAGCTAGGTCAGAAGACTTGTTAACACTGGAAAACTGCTCAAGTCTAATGATTATAGAATACACATAAAAAGGCCTAAATCCTCAAGAATTTTCTAAGTGAAAAGAATTCTAAAAGAATTTTCATGTCCTAGTAAACCCCAGGATTTCATGTTTTATGACCTGAAACAGCAAATCAATTAGTATAACTCCCCTGGCTCTGATTGAATGCATAGTAAATTGTCATGATTCTTTTTTAAGGATAACAGAAGATATCTATATAATTAAGAAGAACTAATCTTTTTGGCAGATTGGCATAGGACTAAATAATATTGAGTTCTAGGAGATGATTGTAGATGAGGGAGATTTACTCAATCCTGTATGATTAACCTATAAGCAGGAAAACTTAGGCTATAAGAACAAATGGGTCATTCACTTTGGATGCAGACATGGTATCTGAACATAGAAAGAGAATTTTAGAACCATTTTAATTAGACAGTATTTGAGGTTTGCTATTAAAGTTTACACAGCTCAGACTATTAACTGAAAATAAGAAATTATTATTGAGTGCAGAAACATTCTTGCTCCCCCGCAGATCCAGACATACAGTGTAACAAAACCATTCATGGGTGCCTCAGCATTTGGAAGTTTTACTTGCTTTTTCACTTATTTATCAATAAAAATAAACTGGAGAAGAAATAAACAGCAAAAAGCTTGTTCCCAATAAATAAAGAACAAAAAAAAAAAATTTTCATTAAGACTGATTGTGAGGAAAAATAGCTGTTGTTTTCCTGAATTGAAAATTCAGTGCTGAAATAAGAAGAATTGATAGGATTGACAGTAACAATTTAAATAAAAAAAAGATTACAGTTATAAAGAAATTACAGTGACCTTGTATGGTACAATGAATATACTTGATTATCCTCAAACAAGTGATACTCACAATGGACCATCTCCTTGAGGTTATATGTTTCTAACTTACACAGCTGAAACTTTATTAATAAATGCACTCACCCACATATAGCATGTTAAATGTATGGAATAAATTATTCATTTAAGATGTTATGCTTATTTCTTTTATCACAAAATTAATTCAATTTATTTCATTCAGAATTTCCTGACTAAAATTTTTGTGAAATAGAAGATAAATCAAATTTGTGTCTAGCAGATTAATGTCAGCAAATAATAAGTCACAAGCTTCTTAGGGAATATTTGATGCTGGGGCCTGGAGATGCAACACTATGTGCATTTTGGAGGTTTTAACCTGAAATAGCTCTATCATGCTCCTGTGAACTGAAGACCTATTGGCAGCTGGAGTACATTAGGTGCACTTCTGAAGCACAACTTCTGGTTTCATCCAGAAATAATCCATATCATATGTTCTCAGGCTATTTCATAATGCAAACAAAGTACAGACTGGAAAAAGACAAATGTTGTACCCATCTGAAAAGAGGATAAGAAAGAGAAACCAAAGATCTACGGGCCAGCCAGCCAAACTTCAGTCCTCTGGAAGTTTACGGAACAAATCCTCCCGGAAGCCATTTCCAAGCATATCAAAGTCAAGAATGTGATTGGGAACAGCCAGCATGGAATTGCCAAGGACAAATCATGCCTACATGACTGCCTTCTACGATGAGATGATTGGCTTTGTGGTCAAGAGAAGAGTGGTAGGTAGGATATGTTCTCACTTTAGCCAGGTATTGTCTCCCACAGTATCCTTTTAGCCAGACTGATGAGGTAAGGGCTGGATATGTGAACAATTATACGACTAGAAAATTATCTGGACTGATTAGTCCAAAGAATGTTGATCAGAGGAAGAAAGTCCAACTGGTCAAACTAATGATGCCCCTTAAAGATCAATGCCAGGGCCAATGCTGTTTAATGTATTTTTAAATGACCTGGACAATGGGACAGAATGCACTCTCTGCAAGTTTATGGATGATATCAAATTGAGGGGAGCAGCTGATATCCTGAAGGGTAGGGCTGCTGTTCAGAGGAACTTCAACAGGCTGGAGAAATGGGCTGACAGGAACTTTATGAAGCTCAACAAAGGCAAATGCAAGTGTCCTTCCCTCCCCCCAGGCAGTGTAGGCTGGGGGTCAACTGGCTAGAAAGCAGCTTTGCAGAGAAGGGCTTGGGGATCCTAGTGGACCACAGGTTGAAGAAGTCAGCTGTGCACCTTGGCAGCAAAGAAAGCTGAGCTGTATTAGCAAGAGTGTAGTCAATAGGTCAAGACAAGTGATTCTTCTCTGTTCAGCACTTCTGACATCACTTCTGAATTACCATGTCCATTTTGGTCTCTTCAGTACAAGAAAGACGTTGACTTGCTGGAGTGAGTGTGATGGAGGCAGCTGGAGCACACGATGTATGAGGAGAGGCTGAAAAAAACAGGTTTGTTCAGCCTTGAGAAGAGAAGGCTCAAAGGGAATCTTATTGCTGTCTCACTAGCTACTGGGAGTTTGTAGAGAAGACAGAACCAGTCTCTTTTACACTGGTTTGTTGGGACAAAAGACAACAGACAGGAGTTGGAAAGCTGGAATTTCTAACTCAGTAAAAATAAAACCTTTTTCTGACCATGAAGGTGGCCAGTCACTGGGTCAGGTTTCCCAGAAAGGATGTGGGATTTCCATTTTTTGAGATTTTTAAAACTTGACTAGACAAAATCATTACCAACCTGATCTAAATGTACCTGCTCTGAGCAGGGCAGTGGACTAGGGGACCTCCAAAGAACCCTTCAAATCTTAATTATTCTATAGTTCTGTGATTTTTGGTAAGTGGGGGACAGTCAGGACACACGCTTCAAAAGTCTGTTCCTGGTTTGAAGTAGAATAATAATGTAGCTGCCTCCTGACTTATGTAATATTCTTCTAGTGAATCATCTTTGATTTACTCTAACATTATAGTGTTATAATACTATAATGAATTCCCTAAATACTTTGTAAATAAATCAGGTCAGGAAAACGTTGAAAATTACTTTATGTAAGACTATTTTGTAATTTATTGATTATTACTAACTGTAGCTCAGTATTTCTAAAACACTTTTTCACTCATTAAGTAAATAGAAACACAAGCTTTGCTGTAGGTGACATAGGAGAATTTTTTTTTTTTTTTTTAAAGACAGATTCTGGTTAACTACTGCTTGGTTGGTGTTACTGCAGGTCAAGTGATTCAGTACTATGCGTTCTGTAATATGCTTTGGATTTAGCAATACTGGATATATATGAATACGAAAGTTACTAGATGTAATCTTACTTAATTCCACAAAACTCTTTTTACAGGATAGTATTTATTTATTTATCCACATCTGATAGGCAATGGTCACTTATCTCTTCACTTTAAGTGTTCAAAGATATATGTATGAATTGTGTACCCATTCAGAGTACAAATCTCATCAACAATATAATTGCAGAATTATTACTAAAGTCCTCTTATAGCAAGTTTCAGTTGTAGTATAAAAGAAAGGATTAAAGCATGAATGGCAGCTAAATGATTGCCAAAGGATTGTTTAACCTAATCAGAGATAATGAGCCTTAGTGGATTTAAAAGTGCTTATAAACAACCAAGTATTAGTCACAAAAATTCATACTTGGCTCTTCATCGTATTCTGAAGACAGAGACCAATTTTGCTCCCATTGTCTACATAGGTTGTTTTTTTTTTCATTGTTGGTGTCACTGCATTTCATCTTTGGCTTTAGATAAATTGTCAAAATGTACAGTCCTTGGCAGTGGTTCTTCCTGTAGAAATATAAGGAACATCCTCTTTACAACTGGTTGATGGACCACGTGATCTATAGTGGATCCTTTTGGACTTACTTTTTATTATTTCTATTGAAATACCATCTTGTCTTTATCTCATTCTTTCCTGGAAATAGAATATTATTACACCGGATAATGAGTTACATACCACCATTTAAAATGCTATTAAGTATAGGTGTCGCTCCCCATAACTGTAATTCTATAGGTACTTAAACAAAAGAAATACTGTAGACCTTTCTGAGGGATGATTTTTCAGGAAGATGACACATACATTACTCAAGCATAAGAAATACAAATAGCTGTAAGATATTTATGCCTTTTAAAGGCATTCTAACCTTTTTAGAAAATGGCTATAATTTGAAGATATAATGTGAAGGGAGTGTTCTTAATGCTATATTAATTACAAGGGCTCGCTTTCATTCCCGCTTTGGAGATATTTTTGTATTTTTATATGAAAAGATGCATATAATATTGTGGCAATAATGAGCTTAATGTAACTGGAAGCTATCAGATAAGACTGTATCAAAATTTCAAATACAAATAGCACCAGAAAAATCATCTGTATGCCTGAATGTCTTTGTACCTCACATACTGAAAACTTTTTTTCCTTGCCACTGAGTGACACTGTATTATTTGTAGTTGGCTGTTCGGGTCATACTAAAAACCTTTTGGACCAAATTTATTCCTGATACAGCCTCATTAAGTCAGTGGAGTTACATGTGAAATGAATTTGGCCCAGAGTTTTAAAGGCACCAAATTCTAAAGCATTGCTGTAAATTTCCATTGTGGAGGCCCGGGAGAAAAATAAAAATCAGTTAGCGTTTAATCTTGCAAGCAGCTGACCCTTTCATTTGGTGTTTAACTGTTTCATTATAATTTTTTCCTACCAAATTAGCCCTAGTTAAAAAGGATCATCTTATCTATTTCAGTGGGACTGTCAGTAAATTTTGATTTAAAAATGGATGAGCTCTGTACTCTTTGTGTTCACCCTTATTTTTCATTAATATTATATATTTTGAAATGTATGTGAATATGGAAAAGTCTGCTATTGAAAACCTTGTTATACTCTAGAAAAATATGTCAAGGAATAAAGAGCTGAAGATGATCACATTTGTCCAATGTTACCCTTTACTCTCTTTCTTGTTTCCTTACAGTGATAGAAGAGTAAATAGGCACATGAGAATTTTCAAAACAGTGCTTAAAGTCTCTTTTATCTTCGACTTATCACTGTGCAGAAAACACAGAAATACATTACTAAGTCTTGAGACACCATAAACATTTAAGCAAGACTGCCTACACCTTTGACATAAGACAATCCTTTCCTTCTTAATATACATATAAATTGTCACTTGCTTGAGTAGCAAAAGAAAATGACAGCTATTTTCCTGAATCTTTAGCAAAGATGTCGTTTATTTAGTCATTTATATATGAACTGAGAGCTTTATTTGAGAACGAAGGACTGTGTTCACATCCAAGAGCACCTGTCTCGTTGGCTTCACACAGACCAAGGAACGTGTGCATGAGAACGGAACATGGCCCAAGATGTCTGGCAGAAGAAAAGATGTCTGTATGTCAAAACATTACCTTTGGAGGTGGGACTCCATGAGTTCTCTGGCTGGGTCTGGCAAATATATCCCTTTCTGTTTTCTATCAGGCACATACATTGTGTGTTTTTCCCATAATAACTGTCAAATATTTCTTTAGTAGTAGGTCTTAGCACTGCATTATCAATATGTGCCAGGATATTTTGAGTCAATTTTGTATTTTTTTTCTGGTAAGAGCTAACTGATCATTTGTAAAATGGGAGACATATTACTCCCTAATTCTCTGTGATGTTGAACTCCTTGCGGACTATTTCATTGTTGCTTCTGAAATACCTTGGGGATTTTGGATTGCAGATAATTGTAGAAGCATATTATTTATTATAGTTGGGATTCCTCACTTTCTTCACAGTGTTGATTTTGTTAAAAACAGGAATATTTTTTTCTATATCTAATACTAATCCTTGTTTAAGGCTTACTGATTTTCTGAGAAGCCCAAAATGACAGAAACTGTTTGAGAGTGGCAAGACCAATTGGGAGAGATCTAACCTTATATTAGGCCATTTGCTGTAGTCAAGAGAGAGGAGAAAGGAGCTAAAAGAGAGGAGCTTTTGGACACGCCAGTATCATCTCCATTGTACACAATCTTTTTGGTATTAGAAGCAGAAGCAATGGCGATTAAAACTGGTCTTGCAATGTGCATGAAAGACTTGGAAATCTGTCTTACATTATGTGACCAAACCAGGAACTAGCGGGAAACTTTCAAATGTTGCGTCTCTATTGTATCTTTAATCTGGCCCGAAAAAAACAAACTCATGGAATAAACTCAAATACTAGAATAATTCTTTCTCTGGTATTAGAATTTAGAGTGCCAACAAATATATTTTTGTGTGTTTCTATTTGGGATGTTGATTATTTGTTTTTATTATTAATAAATATATGAACAATATATACTTGACAGGATGACAGTAGAATCTCTTACAAGTACTTTCCTTTTAGCAGTGTCTGTCCATATCTGTTTTCTGTTTTAGCTGCCAGTATTATCCAGAATAAATTCATATTCATACATCTCAGGAAAAATGGCTTGACTTGGAGAACTACTCCACTTTCTTATTCCTCCTGGCTTTAATCAAAGCTTGAAAATTGTGAATATAAAATTAATGTAAAATATTGTAAACATTAAGAAAATTATCTGAGAAAGATGCTTAAAGGCAACAGTTTTAAAAACAGCTTAAATTTGGAGCCGCCAACTTGGCTTTTACAGTTCAAATCTATCCCCAGCAGAAAATTTGTTCGCAAAATGTGTGTTGGTCTAGCATGTGCCTGCTCTGTGCAGTGCCAGTCTCTAGCTGGATCCACATGAACTAACTAACTTTGGAACTGGAATTGTGCACGGACTATGAGAGTCAACACTGAGAATGGTGTAGTCTTAACATCGTTGACAACATACTGCAGATACACATCATCTGGTTTATCCAGCAAGAGTTTGACCACCTCTGTACTGATGTCCATTTTAATATCATTCTTGGCTACACTTTCTACATGGATAGCCTCCTGTTACATGATGCAGTAAGCTGAAGCTACCTCATTACTTATCCAGGCTAAACCTGAAAAAGCAATAAATGCCATCATGATTCCTAAGTTTACTTACTGGAATGCTCCATGCATGAACTATTATTGTGCTTTTTCTCTTGCTCAGTACTTTTTCATATTAGTCTGAGCTACTGCAATCTTATTTCTGCAGACTATTTTTATATTGGAGCGCTGACTATGAAATCGCTGCAGTTTAAGGCCATTAATAAGGTCAGTCTAACAACATTTAAGAACTGATCTGTTAGTTCTTTGCTGACATCTGTGTTCATGAACCAATTGCCATTTAAAGATCCCATCTGACATTTTCAGATGATAACCATTATGCCATTATGATGAGTCCTATGAGAAAGTTCTGTAGCCACTATATTTATTATATTTTTGTCCTTCCCACTTGTTAAAAAAAACCTTCAGGTTCATTATTTCATTGTTGTAAGGGTTGAGGAGAAAAAAAATATATTTTTTGGATGATGAATCTGCTTTTCTTTCTAGGGCTTCTTTTTCCCTTCAGAAAAAAAAATGACCCCTCATCTGTATCTTGTTATAAGATACTGGATTTGTTTTGAATCTGTTGACTGGCATACACAATATATGTATATTCCTAAATAATAAATAGGAGATAAGGACTTTTGGACTTAGTATAGTCAACATTTTCATACAGATTACAGAGAGATGTTTTAAATGAAGCAAAATCAAATCCAATATAATAAAAGGCTGTCCTTTTATAAATCACACATAAAAATACAAATAAAGGAATTTGTAATACATATCTGCATATAACAGTATTATGTCCCCAAACTGCCTTTAGTAAAAAGCCGTCTACTCTGAACTGCAGTGGAAGTATCAACTCTCTTCCTCTATCATCTTCCAGGAGTAAGAACTAAAAAGCAAATAGACTCTGCTGTATTTGGCTCATAATATGTAACACTAGTAACAATATTTATTAAAGAAGCAAAATCTGTGTTAGCCAGTTTATCCAAGAATGAATCTTTAAGCTGTTTGCCCTCGATGAGTATCTGGAGTTCCAGCTGAACTATCTGGGAACTAAGAGCACAATTCTGCAGGTAAGTTCTGAATGCGAGAATACCATGGCTGGGAAAAAGAAATCTACCGCAAGGTCAGCTGGTGAAAGTGACTACAAATGCACGGATCTGACTAATGCAAGATAGATCATGTCTCTGTGAGAAGAAGATGCCTATGTTTAATATGTAGCATGAGATGTTTCTAAAAAAAGAGCCTTCACCAAGCATTTGCTTCATGTCGCAGATAGAAAGGATAATACAAAGTGTTATTTGAGTTTGTTTAGTGGTAAAGAGGAAGATGGCACACCACCTTGTCTTGAACGTTACACTGAATTAACGCATCTCCGCCCCACCACTCATCCCACATTGCTTTCTATATATATTGTCTCTATTGACTGCACGCTATGGGTATTATCTCACATCTGCGGTAGAACATGCATTTATCCTACCGTTCATATGTGGTAACAAGAGTTCTGTAGAGAATTCAGTACTTGCTTTCTGAGATTATATATCTCAGAGTGCTGAATGCTAGTTCACACCAAGTCTGTGAGGAGGCTTAGAGTCATACCCGTGATTTACGAAGACTGCAGCCTACGCACACCTACAACTTAGCCATACTTAGAGAGATCATAGAAACCTAAGTAGATGGCACAGTAACCTAAATATGTAGCACCTGGGGTTTTGCACGTTTTCTCAGGCCCTTTTAACTCTGCTCCTATACTTTTTTTTTGCCATTCTATGGGTTGGCTGACCAATGTATGCATAAAACTGTGAGACGTGCTTATCGTTTGTATCAGGGCCAGTACCTCCCCCACACACCTACATAACCAGCAATGACCTACATAAATCCTCACATAAGTTGCTTTAAATTATATGTGTCAAGCTGCAGGTGTTTCTGCACTAGTCAATAAAGGTTGTTTTTTCAACAAAGCTTGTTGTTTTCCTGATTCTTTCAGTTTAGAAAGCTTGATGAAAAAAAGTCTCTACAATTTTGCAGAAATAAAGTTTTGTGTTCCACTGTTTTTTATGGAAGTTGAGAATGTGCCGGTTCCTCATGGTGTAATGGCATGCCTTAATTACTTTTAAGCAAAACTGAGGGCAGGTTGTTGCTGCCAAAACTGATTCGCTAATACTGCTTCTCTTAACAATTTAAAGTACAGAGCTGAGAAGCTCAGAGCTGGGTTTTTTGTGACAATAATTCTAGATCACAGCTCAATGCGTTCTTTGAATCTTGTTTTTTTTTTTTTTAAAAAGATTTTCTTTTTAGATAGGCATTGCATTGGTTGTTTTAAACTTTTAAAAACCTCTCTGTATTCAGAAGTGCCTGTGCATGTGTTGACACTAGGTCTGTCTTTGACTTGCATAGCCTGATTGGGCTACAGAAGAACTCTGAAAGAGGAATTAGCTTTGGACACTAGGCAATACGGTGTGAAAGTGCACTGTAAATATAAGAAACACCTTCCTAATAGCATGCAAACTTTTTTTTTTTTAACCAGTCTCACCACACTCGCTCTCAGGCAATCTGTGTGTTCTGTCATTTGAACTTGTCTCAGGGGTTAAATGCAAAAGAATAAAAAATAATTGTTCAATAGTAACTTCATTTAAAGTTGTGCAGAGCCTTATACATAGGAAAAAAGGTAGGAATGACCAAAATAACCCACCACCCATTGGCAGAGCTGAAAATATTTCAGCTAGCATTCTTTCAGGTGCGGTAGTTAAAAGTAAAAATCCAGCATACTTCAGTGCTGTTCCCTGAGGCTGATCTTGAATACCAATGAATTCATGCGCTATACTCAGGTTCACATTATAAAACTGATTTTTATCATGGGCTTTAGTGGAGTTGGAAGCAAGAGTACAGTTGCCTTGAGTCAGATAATAACCAAAGAGCTTAAAAGTGAAAGCATACGTTATTTCAAAAGAACATTGCCAGGCATGAATTTTCAGCTTCCTGCTCAACAAACAAAAGAATAACAGCTTGGGCCTAATCCCCCTCCCTTTAAAGTCGATGGGAGTTTGGGCCCTAGAGTCTATTTTAGCAGTTTATATTATTTGAAATGAAATGTGACAGACAGTAAAATTATCCTCCCTGACTAAATACTTGTAAAACAAAATTCTTATGAGGGAAGGAAGAGATGAGATGAGAACGGGAATTTCAGTGCTTGTTGTGCACTGAAGTATTTTCTTATTTAAAACCCTTGCTCAGTTTTGAGGTTAACAATGTCACTCCATCATTGCCTTGTATATCAAGCAGGATACCCTCAGACAGTTGTCTTTTGATGGACCACGAGCACAGCAAGATACATATAGAAAGGTATTCCTCAGTTGTAAATTTGAACGTTCTCCATGAAAAATTTCACTTGCCCTAGTACTTCATCTCTTCTCTCTACCAAAATATTTCATTTTCCCTTCCAATAAAGATGTTTTATAATGGCAATAAGGGCCTGTAACTCTAGAAGGTGGTATTGCTCATCTTTTCTTTGTGTCATGCAGCTCCCACTGTATTATGATAGCATATGTTACCTCTCTGTCATGACTTATTGGCTAAGTGCAGCACATTTTTACTTATATTTAGAGAACAACCTTCTCTCACAAAGAACCATGAGCAATGCTAGGCTGACCATATTGCATAATGGTTTCTATACAACGTAAAATAATTCTATTTGGTACTTTCTACTTGTGTTTTGCTTCTTAAATCCTTAATTGGCAAATATAATCCTTAAGTTCTATGGGTGTTTGAGGCATTTTGCCATGCTGCATTGAAATAATTATTCTGGCTGTCTTTGTACATATGAGATTTATAATAAGAAAATTTATTTTCAGTCCACCAGGAAAATAGTTGAGGTCAAATAATACCAATTCCAGAAAAAATAGAAATGTTAATTTCCAAGGAATTATAAAAATGACTTATCCTCGGTATTTTTAGAGCAATTTTTGTAATCCCGCTATAAAGAAGTTAGAGAAAGTGGGGAAAGGCATAGTACTGATTGGCTACAGTGAAAGTTCTACAGATTCTGAATCTGTGTTCTGTTATATATTATACTGAAACTGGCAAATTTTATGTAGTGTGTTTTGTATTTTCTAAATAGGACTCTGCACAGAAAACAGGAGTGTGTTTATTTATTATCAGACTTTGGCCTGAGAAGGCTATAGTGTCTTGGAGTCCTTATTTTTCTTTTTTCTTAATTTAAAATTAACCTAGAGTAGAATATTTAAAATTTGTTAATGGATAAACTTAAAAAAAAAAACCTGCAGTGTCAGCATTACAGGATGTGGAAGTGGAATTATTACCTAAAGCTAAGATGTTTGAATGCACACTTTGACCTCCTCTTACACCAGGGTTCTTACTCAAGTTTTTCTCCCAGGCAGTGACTGTGCCCTGACTGTGTTTTTAGACAGTTTTTCCACACTGTATTTTCATTTTTTTTGCCTTCTACAAAGTTATGAGTATCACTGGTAAATAATTCAAGGTGTCAAACTCTAAGTTGCTTATGACAGCAAGCCTCTTGTCATATAATAAATGCTCCTGTTCTCCTGGACTACTGTTGAGGTGACTGAATCTGAACACGAATCTAAACACACCGACTGTGAGTTAAACTGTGTTGATGCAAGCCTGCACTCAGGCACAAGCTTTAGATAAGCTTCAGAGCATGAAAACAGGGAGAAATCTTCATCCCGTTCCATCCTGAATGAGGATTCTCACTCATATGACTACGTGGAACATAAATTTACCGGCTTAATTATGCTTGGTGTGACCACAGTCACACCTTTTTTCTACTCTTGCAATGCATCTGTCCTTACAGGTTGTATTGGAGCTGAAACTTTGTGAGGTTTGCTGTTCACTGAATAGCAATTTTTGTTTAAAACATTTTGAAACTGAAGAATTTCATAAGTCATAGCAATGCAAACCAAGAAATACAAAAGACCTTAGGCAATAATAATTAATTTCAGAGATCTATAAACAGAGCAAAGATTTTTACAATTGGCAAGCAAGAAAAAGAGGTTCCCATTTCAAGAGTGGAAATTAACTGTAAATATTCTGGATACAAAAGAAAGAAATCTATTCAGGGAGAAGGTGCAATATATGTAGCTGAATAGAAGGGTTTTTTTATTACAAAATAGGTTTCTGGATAAAAGTAGAACAAGCAAAGGAAAACCTACTGGCTGGTAAAATTAAGAAATTGTGAGAAATTAATGGAGATAACAGATTTTGCACAGTACTGCAAGGTAGGTTTCTGATTAAGTACATTTGGATTTGACTTAATGGTTGGAAAGAAGACAGAAGCAGAAAAAACATTAAGCTGGTTCTCATAAACTAGAACTGTATGAAATATAATGGCTGTATGATATACCTGTAATTTCCAGAAATAGTGACAGAAATGTAATAGGAATGCATGCTCTCGTTCTTCCAGATGATAAGTAAACCAGAGTAATCTGGCTTTGCGAGTAGAAACATTATGAAGAGCAAAACAGTAACATTTTTGAAACGTCAGTCTGTAAAGCTTGGCAGGTCAAAGGTGATACAAAAAAGAAATTAGGGTAAATTTTCAGGCTGGACGTGATGCAATGTTTACTGAAATGTCTGCAGCCTTACATGTAGCTGATGCTTCTTATAATATATTGGTGTGATAATCAATGAGCTCATAGAGAGATAAGCTTTTAATTCAAGTCCTGACAAAATGTCACTGTTAAAAGATAAATAACCACAGAAATGATGTGAACCGGCTTGAATTTAGTACTACACTCAGTTATTAAATAGCATTGGCTTGTTATTGGTATATAATATTTACCAACATTTTTCTTTGTGTTTTAGTAAAACCAAGTATCTTTAGTAGTGTTCCCAGTAGTATTATATATGGTTATGGATTAATAGGTTCCCACTTTTGGGATACATACCGTTAACTTGTGTAGTTTTCTTGGAGAAAAAATGTCAGATATTTGGAAAGTAATAACCACAAAAAACCTTTCAGCATCTTCTGCAGAGGTCTCAAAAGTCTGACTACTTATAGAATTGAACTGACACAGTCTCAGCAAATTCACCAGGGGTCATTTGTAAATATATAATCTAGTATAAAAGGCATTAATTAAAATAAATCACAATTCTAAACTATATATTTCCATAATTATAAACCATGATGAATAAGTGTTTTTAGCTATTTAAGAAAAATAAAATACCACTTAAAGTGCTGCAGTCTTTATATGTTCATTTCCTTCCTTTTAATTAGCAGCAGTTGTATGATACAAGAAGTCTAATTCCAGTCTAGCAGAAATGGGTTACAACGACCATTGTATTCTTGTATTTCTGGGTAGGTTTCCAAAACACATGGTAACTTTAAGCCCTGATGCAGAGACAAATATATTCTATTTGGTTTGAAGTGATAAAGCTCATAAATTTATGTAAAGTGTAATAAAAAGGAAAAGTTGTTGCCATTATCATTAAAAGTAGATTTACCAGATTGAGCTGAACCGATTGCTTTTGACAGCCCAGAGGATATTTATATTTTCGGTGAACTTTTTATATCAATTTTTCATCACTAAACTATTTACTCTTACTGGTTTAGCTAGATTTTGACTCCCTTGATTGTTCGTATGGGAAGTAGATGATGACGTTATATTTAATTTTCATTACTCCTGTGAGTGTATACAGTTTGAGAAGCTTGGTGTGATGTATTCTATTCATATCATATTACTTTAATTCCCTCTTTTCTCTCAGTTTGTACTTATACATTTTATTAAAAGGAAGGAACCTTCCCAACAAGACAAAAAATAAGGCATTAGGAAAACAAAAATTCGACACAGATATGAAGAAAGGGAGTTTTAGCTATTAGAAGATCCCTTTTCTGTTCTACTGGGTGATATTAAGCCTTGATCCAACATGCAATCAGTACTCAAAGTTCCTAATAAATGCTATGAAGTTCCTTTGCAAACTTAGCAGACATCCAGAATAAGGAACTTAAAAGTGGATGCATATGCTAAAAAGAATCTGAGCATACTGCAATACATTTTAAGCAGAGATTTTGTAGACCTTTTTAGCAAATTTCATTTGGCTATACTCCATTCACTGTTCCATTTATTTTCCCCAAAGCTGCTTCTCACACAGAAGAGTCAAGGAAAGACTGTGTATTAGAGAAAATCTAGCTATTAACAACACAGAATTTTAGATTTCAAGATACAAGTATATATACCAAAAATACTTAAATAGTCATTCAATCAAAAGCTATAATAGTATCAGTGATTTTAAATGACCAGTGCAGCTAATTGGATTATAAACTTCAAAGGCAATACAACCAGAAGAGCTATATGACAGCATGCAAAACTACTCTGCCAGTATTATTGCAGGAGAGTATGAGAATATTTTTTATACCAATTTCACAGGAACTCCTAATTATACTCCTCATCAGCTTTGCCTTCAAAAATGATCACTGTTGACCAATGACTTGTAATAAAAAAAATGAGATGGAAGAAAAGCCAGAGCCCCAGAGAGAAAGATGTCCTCATCTGAGTTCAGATATGACTTTTAATATTCAAACAAAATTTGACTTCAGTGGTTCAGACCCAGGGAAACAACATAACAATCTGAAGAATAAGTAGTCTTTTCTGAAGGAATTTAGCCAAAGTTTCCTGAGGAAGGCTGTTGGAGGATGTTTGAGCTAGTGTTTAGAGGGTGGTTTCATATCATCCTGGCTAGAAGAAGGTTGACTCCTTGCTGATAGCCCAGATAATATTATGAGAGGTGAATAGTAGGTGTTCTCTGGCAGAAACAGAACATATTTCTCAAGAGCAAACTCTTACAGTCATTCTATTTACTACCTTGAATATCCAAAACAATCTACCTGTACCGCACATGCTATGGGCAGTTGCCAATTTCTTTGGAACAAATAACCTGCTTATGTTTAAAGAGAAGATATTCTATATATATGGCATGCAGAAAGTCATCAGTAAAGACAGCTCAGGTGTACGTATAGCAGGAATAACCTTTTAAACACGTCTGTGATGATTAAGTGAGACACCAAGATATCTGTAGGAAATACGCTTTATACGAATATCACCTTTTAGTGTGATACTTGTGAGGCTCAGATTCTGAGGGAGAATGAGGGAGACCAAGTATGTCTCAAAGTCTCCCTTCAGGCACTGGAAAGAAGTTTGGGGAAGATAGATGAAGGACTGGGCATAACACCTGAATGAAATAGCAGTGCTCGCTGCAGAAGGACTGCCAACATGCAGGAGAAAATCCAGATAAAACAGTATTTATAGCCTGTTGGAGCAAAGGAGGGTGAGAATTTTGGCAAGAGATAAATGGTTCACACTTTAGGCAATGATTTACAGTGCGAGAGATAGGAGAAGGATTATTTAGCCAGGGACAGATGTAAGGTTCAGTACAGGAAGTAAAGAAAAATAACTCCCAATCTTTTATTTTTTATGTCATGCTTATGATGTTCTCACTCCTGATTTTCAAGCATATGCAGTTGGCAATACAGTCCTTCTTAAAAGCGTCAGTCTGGTATTTCTTGAGGGGACTGAAACCTTCCTTCTGCTGTATCAATAAGGAAGAACTTACGAGAAAATGATACTGCCTGCTAACAAAATTAATCCAATCCCTTCAGGACTGAGTAGGACTGAAGTAACCCTTTACAATAATGACATGTATCCAAGGTCTTTGCGATGCTTCTGGACAATGTGAGGTCCAATAAAATGCGGAGAAAAGCTTGGGTCAGTTCAGACGGACAGACTAGACATGTGGACTGCTGGACCAATCCACATTGTTTTTAAGAACAGATCTGTTACTTTTCTCGGCTCAGTCATCTAGCAATGACAAAATGTGAACATTCGGAATGGAGGCCTGATAGGCTAAGTGTCCTCTACTTCTTTGCAAAAGGAAAAAAAAATGGTGACAGAAGAAAGCAAAATCCTCTTTACTTAATGTGGACCTCTGTCTCTGGTGTGTAAGTCCTCCGTGTCCAAAGATAATTAGCACTTTATAATGCTAATTATTATAATTATGTCTGAGAAAAAAATCATTAGGGGGTAGGTCTGTTCAATGATTTTCAATTGCCCCCTCTATTAAAAAATAAGGTCATTTTTCGATTAGCTAGTTTTAGAAGCTCAAAGCTGGAAACTGTTACAGAAAATCCTTTGATTGTTTATTTCCTCATTTAAGATATTTTGTAAAGTCTTAAATAGATAAAAATAAAATAATATCATAAAATATGGCTGTCATAAAATTGCCTCAAAAACTTTCTGGCTTCATGCTACCGATATGAAAAAAAAAGTATATATTTTTGTCATTTTTGGCGTGAGTATGTTAATCCTGTACTGAAATAAGCTAAGAAAAGTCACCTTAGAGTTTCTTCTGTCACATATTTATTTGAAATACCAGAGGTAGTAGCTGGAAATTGAAAGGTATACATTGCAGAACATTAATAGGAAATATAAACGTGGACCAAAAGTAAAAAATTCAAACTGGGACATTATACTGGGAGAGAAAACAACCAGCTGAATATAAATTCCTTGGTTTTTTCCCTCTCACTCAACATAATATTTGTACAAAGATGGTTTAGTTGTCAAAAACTATGATTTTCAAACTGCGTTTTTAGATGTACTTTGAAAGCATTATAGAAGTAGAAATTAATATTCTGACCAGTACTTAAACTCTCAGTGATGTTATGTGTTATGTTTGTTCCTGAATATAGTGAATTCATTTTACTGGGGAGCTAGAAAGAGAGTTTGCTGTGAATTAATTTGGCTTAGTTTGTAGAGCAGGGAACCAAGTTGGGGGTTATTTTTGTAGGAATATAAAAAGATATGAGAGAAGGAAGATGGTGAGGCTGAATAGGCTATACTGCAAATGGAGTGAGAGAGGTGCTGATTTTAAAAATTTTGGTGAATAGGTGACTTCTAGAAGGTAACACAACTTAGCTCTCAATCCAATAAGCAAAATCACTTGTTAAGATACTTTTGTAACACAGTGTAATCAACTAGACATAAGGGCTAAAAGAAGGTATGTTTCATTATTTACACAAGCTCAGATTAGAGAATTACACTAAAATGCAGATTCTGCCTCTGACAAAACACAATTTTTTTCTGATTTGGGCTGATATATCATGTTGTCTTAAGTATTTGAGGGCAGAGAAGAAATATGACAGGACTTCTGCCATATGGCTTAACTAATGTTTTGTGACAAAAGTAGCTTAACCATATATACCATATACCATAAAAAACTGGCTGATAATTTTCCCACATAAAAATGTGTTGTGAAAACTCAGAAATGCCCTGAGGGAATTCTCAAATATTCAGAGAACGTGAACATACCACTTTTGCAGATTTGCTTTAAAGTGGAACTTAGGATGAGTGCAAATGCTTTTGCAGCCTGGATTAGACAGTTCCTTACAGCTCTAGAGGCTGGCCCTATTAAAAAAAAAAGAAAAAAAAAAAAGAAAAAAAAAGTTATTCAAGAGGAAAACATTTCCCTCCCAAGGTTGTGAAGAAGAAAGATCCTCACTGATAAGGTCTCCAGATGGAAATTAGCCCTTCACATGTAATTTGACATCTTAAAAGGAAAAGCTTCCCAGGAGAAAGCAAGATATTTGTTGCATAGATTGAACACTTTGAAAGGGAAAGGCTCAAATGAATTTTGAGAAGATGGCCACTTCACATTTTCAGAAGATTGACACTGTCAAAAAAAGAAATGTAATGAAAAAACCCCACTAATTTAAAAAAAAAAAAATCTGTTAAGGCACTCCTTCCAAACACATGTACCAAATTTTGTTTTGATGTAGTAACAAAATATGCTCTGCTGCAGATGTGCTATATTTCTTTTTTAAAAAAAGAAAACAAAAAAACACTGGCTTAACAATTATTTCAGAGAACAGTTTAAAAAAAGTAAATACCAAGTTAAAGTATGATAAAGCTGATAAATCTTTCTATCCTTCTCCCCCCTTCCAGAATTTCCATTATTATGACTTTGGGGAACCATCAGAAATTCTATGTTGAAATCCATTTTAGTAAAGCACTCAAGCATTGAACACCAATGAAAGCAATGGAATTACTTGCGTGCTTAAAGTTAAACACACTCACAAGTACTTGTTCCATCCAGAGCAGCATCCCTTCATGCCTGATGAAGTCAAAAGAGTCTCTTATGCCTAAAAATAAGATGCTATTCCTTGTATTAGTATCCTGTGGAGACTGAGGTTAAAAAATAGATGTAAATGCATCAGGCAGCCAGGCATTCCAAATTGCCTAGAGCTACCCCTGATTCTAGGGTGCCTCACTTTTAAACAGCAATTGAAAGTAAAAGTAAGGATGCTTTTTTCCTTAGCTCTTTTCTTATTGTCCTTGGCACTTCTGAATTGTCTTTACTAGTGACCTTTATTCACAATGCATAACTCTATAGAAAAAGAATAAGACCTCAGCACAAACACTTCAGCCATATGTGATGTCAGTTGCCAACACAAAGGTATTTGACGGGTATCAGCTTTAAGCCACAAATTTTTATCATCTAAGTGACCTTGGTTCACCTAGCTTATCAGTCTGGAGTACCTAAATGATTATGACTTTCATTCTTTGCATCAGAGAAACAAGATGCACAAGAATGGTTTCTTTCAGTTAAATTATAGCCATGACAGGGACTATTCTCAGAGCTAAAGAGTGATTCATGGACCACTGGTATGGATGAGACCATGGCAGGTAAGTCTGCACCAGTCCACAGATTTAGTGTAAGCCTTTAACATTTACAGTTCAGCTGACAAATTGATGATAATGTTACTTGTTTGCCTGTGAAGAACTGACAGGGATCTCTTGATCCAAAGCGGGGCTTAAGGAAGCCAATCTGTTCTACTACAGACAGATTTTAGCGTGCAACCACAGAATCACAGAATGGTTGAGGTTGGCAGGTACCTCCGGAGGTCATCTGTTCCAACCGCCCCTGCTCAAGCAGGGCCACCTACAGATGGTTGCCCAGGAACATGTCTAGCTGGTTTTTCAATATCTCCAAGGACGGAGACTCCACAACCTCTCTGAACAACCTGTTCCAGAGTTCAGTTCACCCTCACAGTAAAAAAGTGTTTCCTTATGTTTAGATGGAGCTTCCTGTGCCCATTGCCTCTTGTCCTGTCACTGGGCACCACTGAAAAGAGCCTGGCTTCATCCTGTTTCCCCTTCCCTTCAGGTATTTATATACTTTAATAAGATCCCCCCTGAGCCTTCTCTTCACTAGGCTAAACAGTCCCAGTTCTCTCAGCCTTTCCTTATATGTGAAGTGCTCCAGTCCCTTAATCATCCTTGTGGCCCTTCATTGAACTTCATAGAACATTGAATAAAGATAAATTTTCTGTTGACAGAAACATTGGCACCTTTACATGCCACAAAGAAAAGAAAAAGTAGATTTTCAAAAGAAATGTCCATATACTTTGCTGTAAAGTAGTCAACTCCAAGAAATTATTGGAAAGAACCATTTCATACCTGATTTGAGTTTTGGGAAACATACAGTTCAGTCATAAAGAACCATCTTTTATTGGAAATACTATGTAGAGGACATAGCCAACCTTTTTTAGAACCTTGTATTTGTGGACAGATCCTGACCATGACTCTGGTCACTGCTGCTCAATAAGCAAAGAAGGACTACATAAAGAGATAAGAACTTCTAATACAGGCAGATGGTAGCTAGTCTGAAGAAAATATTTATTCATTTTTTTTTTCTTTGCTTCATACAGTGATTCTGCTATTGCAGGCTGGGTGCCAATAATTCAGGGTGGTGACACATGGGACTAATACAAAATGTGTTCAGTTTATAGTTAGGTTAAAATAGAAGCAAAGTTGAAAACAAGCAAAGTTGAAGTCAGGCAGTTTCAACTTCATAAACTTCCCTGCACTAGTTTAGAAAGATTACTTGTGATGAAGCAAATCTGTTGGTTCTGGTGGGTGTAGAGCCCCCAGTGCAAGCTGTGAGATCTCTAGCCCAAAGAATCAATAAATCTTCTAATTGTGTCATGCCACGTCTGTGATTTAGACTGGAATATATTCTGTGATTTGTTTAATAAACTTGCAAGCTTAAATACCATGCGTTTGTGGGATGCTCCCCTGGGATTCATCCTTAAGGTTGCCCAAATGTATCTCCTCTTCCAGTGACCTACGTAGGAAGTGACATGAGACATGTGGTGGTTTAATTAGCAAAATGTTGGCATCAGATTAATAAAGAAGAGAATATCCTTTTCTACAGTTTCTGTTTCATATAAATATCTCTCTCAGAGCTCTAGTTCCATATGGCAATTAGAAGTACTTGTTAACATAGTTGTTTAGGTATATGAATAATGAAGGTGGGTTTTCTCCAAGCCTGTAAGAACCAGGGATGGACAGACTTCTTCAGACAAAATTCAAACTCACCCATCTACACATAAATATTCATCCATGTTTTAAAACTCAGACTTAAATTGGAAGCTTCTAATATTCTCATTTCTGGTTGCTTTTTTTTTACTTATTATTTTTAATGAGTTTTTGTTTATTTCTGCATTGCTAAGGCTTGCTTGGAAATGAAAGCCATGATTCCATGAAAAAATCACCATTTCAAAGAAATACGCAAATACTAATGGCAGACTTGACTACCTGCATAAGTATAGTTTTTAAATATAGTGAAACACTGGGTACTAGGTTTTAAATAACCCACAACATGTAACTGTAGGTTATTTATTCAGTAAAATTATCTTCTGCTTTTGGAACATCCATCAGAACATAAAAAAATTATTGAGTTTACATATTTTTCAGTATCTTTCAAAGATGTTTTTTCAGTGTTCTTATTGTTTGATAGGTGAATTGCAAAAGTCTGCATTTCGTACATAGTATTTAGTGCTTTATTGATGACAGCAGGAGTCATAGAAATAACATGACTCTGCATGTTTAGATGGACCAGAACTGTAAGAGGAAAATTCTTTAGGGAAACTTTAGTGTAGAGAAACCATGTCTTAAGATTGCTCCTGTATAATTTTTAGCACTTCTTCCTGATTTGGCAAAAAACAAATTCTTAAGCTTTTTTGGGTCTCAGAAAGTATAGTCATGTTTAAATGTAGTTGACACTAAGACTGCTAGGATAAAGGACAATAGAGGTGAAACTGTGATGAAATTTTTTCACTTTCTCATTAGCCTGAAAGTTGAGTTTGGGAGTATCGCAATCCTCACTCTATTAAGCTTTAAATTATCCTTTGCTTTTCCTTTTCTCATTGCAACTTATTCTTAAAAGACAGGAATAGCTCTGGTGTTTGTATGTCTTCCAAAGAGCAACTTCTGGCAACAGAAAAAGAGGACCTAAACAAATAGGAGACAGATCTTGACAAATTTATGGACTGAATAGCCAGGCAGAGGACTGAAGTTAATGACAGAAAAAAGTCCTTTACTCTCCTCTATCCCTATAAAATGACAGCCTCATTTCATTGGAGAAGTTCCATAATCCTCATGAAGTCATGGGCTCAAAATTTTAGTATCTTTCTGACTGAATTAGTCCATAGTTCTTTTTGATTCTTACATGATTATCAAGTAAATGAATTCCACTTAGTACTGTTTTGTGTTACTTCAAGCCTTCATTCAGAATTATATTCTTTTTTGACATTCATCTTTTGATTATAAGACATCTTATTATCAGACTTACTTGTGGTTGAAAGCTCCTCAATTTTATTTATTTGTTTGCTTTTTGTTGATTATCAGAGTGGTTGAATGGCTTTTGCAGAATTTCAAATTTCTTTGGCGATGTGTCAAATGCTCTTTGCCTGCAATGAAATTGTTTTATTCTGCAAAGGCTGTGCCCCAAAAAAGGGGAGGAAGCCCACTTTCTCTGTTCTTAAATGTATGTAGGTTAGCAAAAGAGTTCTTCAAAGGATTTGAGTGAGACTGATAGGACATGTGCAACTAAATTATGAAACTTGCAGAATCTTTCTAAGATTGTGCAACAGGATATGGTCTATATTGTTATCTATGTAAAACCATAAACTCAAAAGAGCAACAGATCTGCAAGAATGGTTTTCTCAGAAAACATGTCACTTGCACAAGTTAGAAATTTGAAGCTTAAACATTGATTTAAAATACTTGGGGTTAGATTTAATGAAAAGAATAATAAAGAGTCCTAGTGTTGGTTAGTACAAACAGGCATAACATAGGCTTCCACAATTTTTATGTCTATTCACCTTGTCCTGCTGTGTTATACCACTGCTATTCCAATTTTAAGCTTTGTGAACAGAGGCTTTTCTGTGTTCTGAACTCTACGGTTAATGTAATACTGATTCTGTCACAAAGGTAAAAGGAGAATAAAATAATCAAATTTTCTTTTTTCCCTTGTAACTTCAGTCCATGTTTTAAACCAAATTCCAGAAACGGAAAGGTTAGTATCTTCTTCTTCCAAAGACGTCTTCATGGACTGACTCCCTTTGAAATCAATGGGACTTTGTGAGAATCATAAATGACATTTGCAGGGTGTAATTGCAGGGTCAAGGAACAGTGTGTCAGAGCACTTACCTCTGAGATATTTCTCTGTGCCTATCTGTTAGCAGCAACAAAAAGTATTTCTTTCATTTTCTCCCAGCAACTGGGCCTTTTTAAATAGATGAAGAAAAATAAAACATGAATTCATTCTTACTCAGATTTGAATTGAATGAATAGAACTAATGTATAATCTTCTTTCTGCAAAGTGATAAATATTTACAGTGTATAATGAGATTTCATGTCAAAAATTGATGGTATTTATTGTGTTTTAATAAAGGCAGATTTGAAAATGTTAGTTTTATTAAAGAAAAGAAGTGTTGAAAATATTGCCATTTTCACATTTGCTTTTTCTATGGAGACCTTATATGCAAAGACAGATTTTGAGCTAACTATATTACTATGGAAATCAGTTGCAACAGAATAGAAATAGTATGAAATAATGAAAACATTAATACTTCTTTACACCTTGTTTCATTTATTTATCAGTTACACTCTTTTTTTTTTCTTTGCTATTAAGGCTCACACATTTCAATATTAAAAAGAGTTTCCTTCTTTTTTCATAGTTTCTCTTCTTGATTCAAATTTCCTGAAATCACAACAGGAAACAGGTATTTCATACTTGGCAGAAATCTGGAAGTTAAGGCCACTGCCATGTGCAGTGTCCAAGTTAAGTGCTACACAGATATTTGTGTCTCGGTGAAGAAATTATTCTCAAGGATGTACTGTTACTAGAAAGAGGCTGTATCCTCTCTCCTCAATGATGAGTCCAGTCACCAGTTACTTCCAAACTGACTTATGGCAGTACCTTAACATATACTGCCATTAGGTAATCTGCTAAGTCTATAGAGCTCAGCTTTCTTGGGGATTTAAGACACATTAGTCAAAATATCAGTACACAGGTGCTGAGTGCTTGAAAATGTCTATGTGGTTCCTTCCATTTGTATCAAACTTCTAATCATTTAATGTTTCACAAATAGATGAAGCAGGTGATCAGACTTGCTTTTGAAAGACTAAAAACTCTAAGCAAACTCTGAACTAGTTCAATAATATTTAGTTTCCAGGTCATGTAGCTGTAAAACCCTTGCTGGCTGGAAAGGCAACAGTATTTATGTTAAATTAGTAAACCATTTTCAAAAGGATAAATACATGAGAAAAGGAGTTTTTAATGAAGTTAAAAAAATAAGGGAGGGAAAGTGAGAGCAAAAGATAGCAAGAGATGTGAAATCTAGCCTATTTTACAAAATAATAATTTTTTTAGATTGCATGCATGTACATGCATGTGTGTATGTGCATGTGTAACTCTTTAGACAGGCATTTTTGCTTCAGGCAAACAGAAGGAAACCTCTTACAGCATCCCTTTAACTGGCATGAAGCCAGCCTCACTCATTTTCTGCAGCTGGCATGAAAATAAACTCATTTTTCCAGAAGTGACCCCCATTATTTCATTTTTCCTAGCTCCCAACAAGTTGATGAGCTATAATACAAAGCAAAGCAATTAATTGTTATACGGCATCTTTGTTAGAGTCGTAGTGGTGATCAGCAGTTGGGGAGGAGGAAATGGTCTTGAGCATGTGGTAAAATAAAGATTCTCAGCAGAATAAATGAGTAAAATGGCCTCAGATAGAAGTTACATGCTATTTAGTTATGGGTGGAGAAGGGAAAAGGGGTCTTATGTAAAGCGGACTAGAAATTTCTCAATGACTTGAGAAAGATTTTTGGAGCCTTTTGGTTTTGCTTTTATGTTTGTTTGCTTTTTGCTTTCTAAAACTCTCTTCTTCACTTGAAATGCAAGTTTCAGTTTTGGTAAGGATGGACTTCTCTTCTAAGAAGTGGTGTGGCTCGACAGTCCTGCTCTGCAACTGCAAGTAACAAAACAAAGCAGGTAGTCACCCAATCGATCAAAGTTAAATCTCCTATGGACTGACACCAGACATAGCTTGAACTTCTGTCTTCAAGGGAGAGCTCCACCAAGTCAGTGGATCTAAAGGGCAGATTTTTGTTGTATTTCCTGTTGAAACTTGTTCCACTCTATATCAGTAATTAAATATTGATCGGAATTGTACTTGAAGTTCAGTCTCTCACCCTGTTTCAGCATTGCAAACATGGGTCACTGGCTGTTCTGTTGGTAGCTGAGGTCTCTTCTCTCTTTGTGTCTCTCTCTTTTTCTTTGTTTTTCCCATACTAAAAATGCACAGAAACTTCCAGGAAATTTTAACTTAAGATCTTACAGCACTAGAGTCCAACCTTACTCCAGTCCTGTGGACAGGTCATGGGATGCCAAAATAGGAAGATCAAGTTAAAAGATAGGCAATATAAAGCAAGTCAGTAAGGCAATAACACAAAACTGCATAGTCCTTGGAAGCAGAGATTACGACTCTATTGTAGACTATTGCAGAAGCTGGGAAAGATGAAGGGAGGGATTTTATGGCGACGAATGACTAACCAGACAGACAGTGCTTCCTAGACAGAAAATAAGAGTAGGAGATCATTAAATTAAAAATGGAATATTGCAGATAACACATTTTGACACCTGATATTTATTAATGTGAATAGAAGAGAAGAGCAGTAAGATGGAGGGCTGTTGAGGAAGGCAGTAAGAGGCAACTGTGAACTGGATCATCTTCTGGATTCCATGGAAATGACTCCACTCTCTAGGTTTCTCTAGAGGACATAGTAGAAAAGGGTCAAAGCAAAAATGTAATCTGAGACATTCTTTTTAGCAGCAGTATGACTAACAGAGTCAGGTTAAAACAAATTGTTTTTAACAGGTTATTTTTAATCCTTGTCAGTTCATCACATTCCCCTGCTACTGGGTGCACAGCTGGAGGGTAGAAATGGTGTGGGAACATTAAGCCAGGGACCAGAAGGACAAGAGGGAAGAGTCAGGCTGTTTAAAATGGTGCTGCTACCAAGATCACTACTCATCAGACTATGACTTTTCTAAGTGTCATGATGCAGTCCACATTTCTTTCCATGACCAAACAGCTAAAAACTATTCCTTCCCTGTACCTACACAGAGAGACAGAGGATCAGTTTGGAGTGGATAAGTCACTTGATGAGAACCCTGGGTCCAAAATATCTCTCCAGTTAAAAACATTTATTTTACTCATTAACTGTAGATCTTTGGAAGCTCATCAAAAGCTTTTAATACAAATGATATGTTAATGTTTCTCTTGGTACTTGTGGAAGGAGTTACCTTAAGCAGCAGTGATTTTCTTTGTCTGAAACCCTTTCTTAATCTGCTGAATGAGCAAAGTTTTTTATAACTGTATCTTGAACCTGGGCTAGAGAGACCCTACTACAGGCATAGAGGAGGTAGTTTGGTGTCTACCTGCATTGGAGGTTCTAATTATCTGAGATGGCTGAACTGCAGCAGATGTGGTGGTATGTACCATGTTTGGAACAGCTGCCTTCTACAAGGTCATCTAAGAATGAGTTTTTTTCCTTTTTCCTACTGTATCTTTTGATACACTTTTCCCAAGTAACTAGTGATAGGATGAGAGGAAATGGCCTCTATTTGGTCCTTTGTCTTGTGGTAGAAACCACCTTCCTAAGGAAATCAATAAACATCTTGAGTGACAGGAACAAATGGAAAGACTGACCTCTGATGGAAAACCATTGTTCCCTCCTATTACAGAGAACAGCAGGAGTCTTGAAAGAGAAAGGAGGGCAGGGGAGATAAAGTTGTACATAAACAAAATGCTGATGAAGGGGCAGTGATACAGCTTTTTCCCTGTAACATGGTACACGAGAGGGAGGAAAGACCTACAGTACCTCTCTATCAGTAAATCCACTTATGAGAGAAGCAGTAGCATGGAAAGCAACAATTATTCAGCTGAAAACTCATAACAAGAACTCAGTTGATGGTTACCCAATGGGATGGCACCAGAAATATTGACTATGACCTTCTGCTTTAAGAGAGAAAGGAAGAAAGCCTGCTCTAATTGGAACAGTAATGTCTATTAAAATGTTATTAAAATTTTGTTAGCATTGCTATTATACTTCATAACATAGCATGCCAGATGACAGGACTTTTACAACACTACTAAGACAGACTACCTATCTTAAGGTTATACTGTTGCAAACAGTTCCTAAGGAGAGTATATGTGACTAATCCCCACAGAGTTAATTCACAGCCTTGTGAAGACAGTCAGAAGAGTAAGTTACCCACATTCATAGGATTAGTAGGTCAGAAAAAACATAGCAGGAGGACACAACGATGTAATGGTAAGTGTAGAAGAAGGAGCACACACAAAAAATATGGTATTTGTGAAAATATTGGATGGAACCTGAGGGTTACAGTGTATGTAAGGCAGTAAAGTAGGAAGTCTTAAATTGTTTTTATGGTTTTGAAATATCTACTGGTACTGAAATGATTTTCCATGTTATTGAAGAACATTTCTAGAACTGGTCAAGACTTCACAAATGTCAAACTTGTTCTTATGAAAGTATATTTGTAAACAGACACAGGAAAGAGTCTGAATAAATTGTGTTAAAGCAGCCGTAACAATTCTTTTTTACGTTCTCTGCAAAATACTGTTGATGTTGACCATAGTCCGGGTAGCAATGGGAAACTGTTTCAAGATATTTTGCACGTGGCTTTGCTCTCGTAAATGATAAATCCATCCTAAGTTCAAGTGACAAAATTTCAAGTATGGAAATATTGCAAAGAAAAGGTGATGAAAACTCTAGCCCACCAATGAGAGAGCTGACCTACATACATCATATTCTACCAAGTTTCCTCTCCTTTGTTATCAACCTGAGATTTGCCACTGGATCAGAGCATTGATCCATCAAGTCTATAATCTTTTAACTGTGGGAGCAGCTAATACCCGATAAACAGTTAAAACTAGGCAAACAAAAGGCCATTAACTTAGTTAGTAGTGCACCCTGTAGTGATTCTGTTCTGACCTTCCTTCTGATCATCTTATCATACATAGGTTACATATTTTGTTCTGATCTCTGGTGTAAATCAAGCGTAAGTCCATTTCAGTAAAGAACGATACAAAAGAGATCAGTGCTATGTGCTGAGACAGACAGGCTGACTGTCTCAGCTGGCATAAACTGGTGTAGTTGCAGGAGGGTTAAGTTATTTTACCCCAGATGAGAATCTCTTTATTGTGTCTCTCAGAATAAGCCTTTATTGAAGCAAGCCCAAGGGGAGGAAGGCAGAGAAGAATGATGCAAAGAAGGAGACCAAAAGGTACGCAGAGCAGAAGTACACAAAACCCTCTTCCCCTATCACTGATTACAAATTATTATACAAGCTGAGCCCCATATTGTATACTTCATTTACAGTAATTGTACAACAGCTGTATAATAGGTGTAGTTTAAGGTATGAGTGTTGCTCAGAGTGTAGCTTAAATGTCCACAGTGAGATGTGAATATGAATATGAATGGTCCTGACTGCATAGTAATTGGTGGTATTATGGGAGTGAATGGAAAAGCTACATATGGATGAATGGGTGGGGCTAGGGAAGGGTGCAGCTCAAGAGACTAATGGTAGATTTTATTTTCTCACATAGATGCCTTTTCCTTTAAATAATTAGCCAGCGGCAGTAGAAGCAAATGAAAAGAAAGAGAAGGAGACCAGTTTGGCACGCTGAAACTCTATACTCATTATATTAAATCATTCCAATTTCCCTCTCTTCACCCCACCTACCTACCTATTCATCCATCCACGTTAAACTTATAACATGAACAACGGAAACAGTTCCAACCTGCGGGGGGGGGAAAAAAGGTTTTGAGAATATGACAGCATTAAAACAAAAATGTGGTTGTACAAAATGCCATAGCACTCAGAAAAAAACCCAACCCTGGAACGGACTCATTCTTTTTCTTTTGTGCACGTTATTGGCTTATGTGTGTTGCTGTTAGGGTGTTACAAAATGAGAGGTGTATGCTGCTGTGAGGGAATGATGAGTTAGGAGTCAGAGCTAAGAACCAATTCATGTTGCATTTGTTCAGTTTTCTTCTTTTGTTACCATAAAATTTGGAAAGCATTGTTCTGGGCTTTTGGTTTTTTTTTTTTCCCCTGTCCTTATTTATCATTTTTGTGAATTCAAGTGCATGGTAATCTGTCCTTTTGATACAGTTGGATATATAGTTATCAGGCAAATTATTAAATTTGGATTACTTGGGTGATTTGAGCAGTTTATTGCTATATCCAAGATTCTCTAAGTACAAAGCAAGAATTAAACTTCAGGACAGGAAAATTACTTAAAAAACATTGTGAATTATCTTGCAGTATCACAGATAGCCATTTATATTGACAGTTCATATGAACTCAGAGGCTGATCCTGCAGATGTTAACACTTCAGAAAACTTGAGTTCAGTGTGATTTGCTCACCCAGTACATGTACTCATGTCCACAACTGTTTGTAGGTTCTAGCTCCGGCCAAACCATATGAATCTGATTTTGCATTATTGACTGTAGTGCAAAGCTATATACTAAGAAGTAGCAAATTACAAAGCAATTGAAAGCCATTGTATATCACATTAAGACAAGAAATGTATTTTGTGTTAAAAACTTTACAAATTGGTGTTATGTATATCACTGATCCTCTAAATCTTTGTCATTTTGATAATCATTTTTTGTTTTACCAAAGACAATTTCCTAAAGAAGACGTTAAAAGCAGAAAGCCTAGTATTGCATCATGCTACCTATTTATAAATTCTAAGGAATAAACACAGCAAAAATTAATTACAATTATTCATGTTCTTGAAAATTACAGTACATGACAAGAAAGAAGGGTCACTACTGCTCACTTCTTTTTTAAGACAATCTTTGTTTACCTAGTTCCCAAGTGTTAAGAGCCTGTATGGTACATTTGCATAGGATAACTAACATATACCACACCATTTTCACGTCTGCAAGTACACGTGAGTAACCGTAATTACACGTGACACCAATTACTCTATTACTTTGTATTAAATTATAATGGAAAATTCCACTAGAGAATTGAAGCCTAATTGCATCTTAATTTGCATAATTTTGCATATTAATTACATCTCAGATGAATAATAAATTTCAGCAGATTTTTAATTTATGCATAGACACAAAAACAAGTGGAGAAATAATTTACAAAAAAATACCAGCAACTATTACTTAGGGCATTCAACTAATTTTGCTTAGTTTAGCAAAACAAAACTTGGTTTGTTTAATATAGCATCTTTAGGCTGATTGCTGTTTATTGCACAATATGTCAGTTTTGAAGCACAGAGAGAAGCTGAGCCTTTTTAATACAAAAAATAAATGTTAATTCACAGCATTTTAAGTTGAGGGATTTTACATTTTTGAACAAAATGTTTGGAGGACAGTGCTATTTAATTAATTTAAGAATGGGCTTAATTGTGATAGGTTTTTTACTTATAAGACATCTTATTTCATTGCATTTTTTTAATGAAGGAATAAAAAATAGAATATTAAAAGAAAAAATTCTTGATGAGGAGGTTTCTCTGTTAATCAAATGCGGAATGTTTTCTTGTTTAAAGGCAGCGGTTAAGCAACTGCAATTTTGATGACTATTAGTTTCAGACAAAGGGCAAAATTAAGGCCAGGAAATGTGTGGAATTTTAAATCAACATATATTTAAATAATTCTGGAGGTATTGTGTTTATTTCAGAGTCATTTTATATACCAGAAAAATAGCTACATAATCAAAATGCACAAAAACTGTAACTTGAACCTGCAAAGCTTTTCTTAACTTTAGAGGCAAGATAATATGAGTTACCCCCATTACATTCAGCTGGACTACTCACATATATAAAGTTAGGCAGACAGGAAAGAACATAGTCTATAACCTTCTTTCCTCTTTTTTGCCTACCAAGTTTCCTATCAATGTTAGTAAAAAAAATTGTATTTGTATTTTATATGTGTTTGTATAGCTTATTTAATAAAAAAAAATAACAGCACAAATTTCACAAAAAGACTTTGTTTTCAGGAATTTCAGCCACATTATCAACCTACTTACTGCTTTTCAATCTAGTCTGTAAAACTGAGGTCCCTTTACGCTGTCAATTCATCCCAGACCCTAACCTGGTATTATGCCTTTTGTACCTGCTGCCACGGTCAATCTGAGTCTGCCTGCACGAAGGATAATTCTATTGATCATTTGCCAAATTGTGCAAAAGGAATGGATGTCAATGCTCTAATAAATCAGGAGACTGTCAAGATGAATGAGCATATTCATCTTCTCCTTTGCTCCAAAGAAAAAAAAAACTAAAGCAGCATGTATTTTTCCAACTTGTTTTGTAGTTCTGCCACTGTAGGGGCTGGGCAGAATCTAGCAGGAGACCGTGTAATCTCCAAGAGTCCACTCTACGTATCTTCTGCCGCAGTAGTCTGGATTTTGCCAGTTGCAATGCTCTGGGAGAATGTAAAAAAGAACACTTCACAGCATATGTTTACATTGTACCAGTTACAGATCATTATTTTTACTTGTCAGGCAGGAACCTGATCTGATGAATACTGAGCTATTCTTTTTATTTCTTTCTTTATTTTACAGTGACATATTTTAAAATTAATATATCCCCGGGAAAAGTTTTCTTTTTCCTTAGAAAACACTGAATGCAGCAAATGTGTTCTTGTTATGATGTCTGTTGCTATCGTGTCTCTGGTTTGGTATCGGGCGCCTGTCACTTGGTTCCATCTGCACAGCACACCAAATCCCATTAGTAGCACCATCTTTAGTATCCTTCTTGTTAAAAGTCAAAACAGTTTAGCTTTCAAAAATAGCATTCTAATAAGGATCGAGATTGTCCTTTTACTTTCTGAACATCCCATTTGGCAGGGTTCAGATAAGCAGAGGGAAATTGCGCTGAATGAACTGAAGTGGGGCTATGAATCTTCAACTGTTAAACAATAGTTCCCTCTCATGGACGATGTGGGCTACCGCAGTTTGTGAAATGTGTCTGGAGAGTCACAGCATTTAAAAAAAAAAATACATTTTACTTCTTCCATGTACCAGCCACGAAATATTTTCTTACAGAGGGGAGAAGCAATGGTCCCTACAAAACTCACCGGTATCAAAATCTGTTGCAAATGCAGCTGGGAATGCAAGGTCTTTTCTATACCACTTCGCCAGGAGATGCACTTTTTCTTTTCTATTTTTCTTTAAGGTATTTAAACTGTGAGAATAGATACTTACCAGGAAGTTTATAATAATATTATGTATTGTTTGAAATATTTTATTCAGTCCTGATCCTAACTGAAAAACCTAACATTTCATTTCAGTAAAGTACAAGTTAACGAAAGTAACTTGGTCAATGAGATCATGATGGATCATGTCTTTAGTGGTTATACTTACAATCGGTCTTTGACATTTTGAGGTTGTGTTTGACCCTGCAAAGCTGAAAAGCCTGGATTCCTTTTTGGGATTTGGAAATGGAAAGTAATTCCTATTCTCTGCACTGGGTGTGGGAATTCTATTCCCACAGCACCTTCCTTCTGCCTCGAATGCCCACTGCTGTATTTTGGGAAAAGCTTAGCTACTTTTATTTTCCTTAAAGTGGTGTTATTTAGTTCTTATGCTGACTACCTCTGTAAAATCATGTTGCTTCCTCCCTCTCCAGCCAGTACAGTGACTCTACATAAAGTAGAAGTGAACTTCTCAGTATATTTTCTGTACCTGCTTGCCTTAAATAAATTCCTTTTAATCTTCTACAAATCTGTTTGAGATCTGAGTGTTAACATTCTCTGGCTTTGTTTTGGAGATCAAGACTAAGTTGGAACAGCACTCTTGGAGAGATGTGTTGCAAAAGACCTGCATTATCTCTCTTTTAGAAAGCATAGATCAAGTTGACCAGCTAGCAAATGCATATGCAAAAGACTGAGGACAGATGACAAATGGCGTTTTTCCTGGATATAATTTTCAGTATTTAACCTTACATGAAGACAACTAGGATATGCTATTCCTTACACTCAAATTTATCATGGTACAAGACATTCTTGTACATATGTCAACAAAGATCAGTCTTGGTTTCAGGATTGCAAAGATCGTAATGAAATTTTAGAATTAGGTTTGAAATCTAAAATATTTATAGTATATTTTAGTATTTTTAAATGTCTTGTGAAGATTCTGCAGCTGGAAGACTATGGAAATGTTAATGAATGTTTAGGCTACTACCTAAAAAAACCCTGTTTCGGGGTTAAGAAACAGAAAACAAAGATTCCTGGAAGTTGAGGGAGCATCCTGCGAAGTACTATTGCATGCTTGCCCTATCCTTACAGGTTTCCTGGGCTTCTGTTACTGACTACTGTTAGAGACAAGATCCTGTGCTAAATGTTCTTTCAGTCTGGAGCACAATGATCAGATTTTTTTAGAAAAATGAGTAAAATTCAAGAAATTAAATCCTCCGCATTTATCAAAAAAGGTTTAAACTACTAAAGATCCAATGCAGTTATTAAAATGAATTCAACAGTGTTTGTGAGGGGGGATTCCACTCCGACATATCATGGACTATTTTGTTAATTTTCAAAACTAATAAATTTGCACAAAAAAATTAAGGTGTGATTTTTAATGTAAATTTCAAAATTCAGGTAATGGATATAATTTTAAAATCAGTCACTAATGTTTTTGACATTTTTAATATAATGTCATTATCAAATTCATGTAATGTTTGTAAAAATTTATTGCATGTATAAAATAAGAAAATAATAGTGCAAAAGCCATGATTCTGCAAGTCACCCTGTGGAGCTGTTTGCAGGTATGAGATACTGATTCAAAGGTTTGACAAATAACTTCTACCATTTGTCTATAAAGTGTGAAAGAAGGTGTGTCAATGCTTCTCCAAACTGCTTTATCCTTGTTCTGATTAACTCAAAATTAGAAGTTAATTTTTGGCTTCTTTTCAGAAGGTGAACTATAAGTATCTGTTCCCACGTTTATATGATGTGGATGTCTAGCTTCAGTGAAATGAGTTAGAATAACAACTCATTTTACACAGGAGTATCATAGATATAACTGAATCCTAATTTCCCTGCTTTTTAACTCTAATTGTCCTGTTTCACTGTACTATGCACCTGTAATACTAGAGATAAATAGGCCTCTTTGAGGCTGTAATGGTAATTTTTGTCATCCCTGTCCACCTCCAGGAGCATCATGTCTGTTCCCCCTAGAAACAGGAGATGAAAAAGATTAATCACAAACCTGGGGCAGCCATGCCTTATGTAGGCATGATCTTGCCCAAGTGACCAAGCTGGAGTGACCCTAATGGGTTCTAAAATCCAGAACTTGTCTGATATGTTTCAATTTTAGGGTGTTGCTGTGTTTTCCTCAACTTTTTGATGTTAGATGCCAGAAATTTGGGTGTTTTGTGAGATCTGTCATGTGCATTACAACGTTGTTAAAGGATAAGCTGTATTTACAACACAAAACATAAATCCATCTACTCTGGAGTCACAAAACTAGAACAGTAAAGTGTGAGCTATACAATCAGGGACTGGCTGCTACTCCTTGAAGCAAAGTAGACCTAGGGCACAGACCCCCAGCAGCAGCAGTAGCATGATCCTATCATCAATATCAGCACCCTAGAAAACAGCTGGCTTTCTGAAGCCACTTTGAATTAGATTAGGACCTGTGAGATGGTGTCTGTAGGGTAGACTTTTCTGTAGTAATCACCTCTACCCCATAGCAACAGCAAATCTACAGCTTTGACTACACAAGGGTCTCCCCATACTGTTTGGACCACCTCTGCCTTTACCCTTATGTTTATTTTTCCATAGCAGGGCATCCTGGCTTTGAGTTAATCTTGATCAGTCACCTTTGGGGTTGCAAAACTCAGTATTAACTCACTGCTGAGAAGCCTGGTGGTGGGTCTGGTGTGAATTACAAGGCAATTGCAGTTACATGCTTATCCACATGCTGGGAAATATAGGAAACTTCTGGTTAGACATCTGAATATGAGACAGAAAATGCTATAGAGATTTTGGGTAATCCTTTGGTTTCATTTATTGTTGGGGGTGTGTGTGTTTTCAGATGTATTTAAAACAGTTTTGTTCTTTGTTATTCTGGAAAGCTTGGAAGTAAAAACAGGAGAAAGGGGTGCTGAATTAAAACTGACCCATTTCTTTAATTTACAAGCAGATATAAAGAATCAAATCCAGGAGGTGAGCCAATTGCAGAATTTGTCGTGATTTTCTTTTACTCTTTTTCACTTATTTACTTGCAATGGACAATATAGCAAGAAACAACACTTCTGTCCCATTTAGTTAGAGAGTTGGAAAGAATGTTCAATGTGCAAGGTACAAAGATATAGGCATCTCTCAGATAAATGGATGTTACTTTAGTCTTCAGAGACCTTTGGTCTACTCTTCTCCTTAAATTAGCCCCTCATTCCTTATTCATAACATCGCTATTTTCCATCCCCGCTTCTGCTTTCAAATCCCTCCCTTGGAAAGGCAAGATTTGCTGAGTCAGTCACTTTCACTGGAGTGGCGCAGTATTTTACTTTCTCCTGTAGTTTATTTTTAATATATAGCACCCGTGAATGTTAATCAGGAAGGGAAGGTATTGGGGAAATCCTATCCTTTTTTTTAAATCAACAAAATATTAGCTGCAGAAGAGTGAAAAAAAATCACAGTCTGATTTATATCTGCCAAAACATTTTTGGGTTACTAAGCTGCTTACCACGTTC
Organism: Pygoscelis adeliae; assembly: GCF_000699105.1. Lineage (NCBI taxonomy): Eukaryota > Metazoa > Chordata > Aves > Sphenisciformes > Spheniscidae > Pygoscelis > Pygoscelis adeliae. The sequence goes on from NW_008825260.1 coordinate 1,213,330, forward strand.
TTTGTCTCCTATCCGGTATATAAAAAGACTGTTTAAAAACTGTGTGAAAATTTTCAAAAACACCTTTAAAAGATTCCATTACTTAAAGTGATTAGGATAATTGTGTTCAATGGTAGCCATTATTTAAAAATATAATTAGTTGCTGAACTCAGAGAAGGAGGGAAATTTCTGCAGGTGTTTCTCATTATTTGCTATGCATACAAAATATCTGCATAAATTACCATTATTATTTCAATGTATACTAAGAGACAATAAAGCATTAGCAAGCAAAGAAAAATGTTCTTGACCCACAATCTGTGTTAGCAGCATAGAGTTTTGGCCTTCAGTGTTTTTGAGGCACATGTGCAACAGCATTCAAGATTGAAATTACAGTTTTGCACCTGTAACAGCATTAAGTATGTAACAAAAGTGCATCAGAAGGAGACTGAAAAGGCAAAGACGTTAGAGGAAAGAGAGTAGTACATGCCTGTAACTGGGCACTACACAAAACAGGTATTGATAGGTAGAGCTTTTCATTCTGTATTAAGGCTTCAGGCAAAGGAAGTCATCCCTTCTCATCCCTTCCATAAGGAGCTAAACTTCCAAGAATCTCTTTTGTAATTTATTGATGCTGCTACAGAAAGATTTACATGTGAAGTACCGAGACCAGTTAAGACCCTCTGATTTTTTTAAATTAGTTTACTGGAATGTTAATGGGAAAATCAGCATTGATGCATTGTAATGAAAGTTTTATCTTTCCTGTCTGAAAGTCTTTTGTTTTCATCCTTTCGTTTCTAGATTTTTATCCCATAAAGGGGAAATGATAATAATATGAAGTCAATACGCACTTATAAATAGTAAACAAATGATTAATCTCTTATTGATTGTGAACGCTTTGCATCTTGTCACAGTAGGTGGTATTCAAAGAACACCACCGGGTGGAAAGAACTGCCTTGGAGGAAGGAATAAGGCTTCTCATAATATACATTCACGATGGAATGATCTCCGCACAAAGACTATTTTTACACTTTAAAGTTCATAAATTGGTTATGAAGTTATGCCTTGAAGTATTTATGCTGTGAGCAGATTTTGCATTTTATAATGCAATCCTGTGATATTTCATTACATTAATGGAGATGCACATTACATTAATGGAGATGCAGTCCAGCTGAGACATGAGTCCACAAATGGTCTGGAAGAGTGAAGGATCAAAACTAGAACTCCTAACAGAAAATATTAATGTCTTTACCAAATAAATATTTGACAGTTTTTAGACAAGACTGGAAACTTTTGGATTAGTTTTACAAAAAAACCTTTTTTTTTTCCTTTTCCAAAGGATAATTGAGTGGTAATTGTCATACATTTCTTATTAAAAGAATGTGATGTATGTAAATGCAAGATAACATAATACAAATGAAAGGCTTTAGGAAGATTGAAATGATGCAGCGACTACCTGCACAGGAATAAATTTCAGTCTGTTCCTTTCCTTATTCCTGGGACAATACAGGACCTTGAGCAAGGGTGTATAGGAAGTGACTTTCAGCTTTGCAGAGAATTCTTTATTTGCAAGGCTCCAATGTTCTCACTTGGATTAGGGGATGGAAATTGATATGGGGCTTCTTAAAGTCGCTAGGCAGAGTATTGATGATCAGGTTCAGAATCAATAGCAGAAGATTTAATGGTTGAGTGATCTCTTATGAGACTCAAAACATTTCACTTTTGAAAATCAGTTCCATTGGAAAGTAACCATGTCAGAAACTTGTTAATCATTTACTAGTAATTTTAGAATAGCTTAGTCCATATACTCACCAGGTTTTAATGACTGTAGTCTCCCAGTGAACAATACTCTTCTATCCTTACTGTTCTAATTTCCCTTGTTTTCTGTAAAATATTTTCTCTTAAGACTTTTTGAGTGGATTGTTCACTTGTGTTTGTTTTAATTTGTAAATCCTTTGTAGTTTGGAAGGTCTGGGTTTTTTTTACAGAAAATGGGTAAGAAATTATTTACAATTAGTTAAAATATGATTATCTAAACAGGTAACATTTTGCAAAGTTTAAGTGAAGGAAAAACAAGATTTCCAGAGCGCATGGCAAGTGTAAGCCATTCTGACAGTGTAATTAGGATAAGGATATACTGTATAAAGGTGTCTGGCCAGGATGGCTATGCCATGTGACAAAGACTGTTTCGAAAGCACCATGTCTATCATTTGCCTAGAAAACAGCTCCTTTCAATGTAATGCATTTACAAAACTATTCCTCCTCTTAAAAAAATCCTGTAACTTAAAATTCCATGTGTTATACTAATACTTTTAACAGTTCAAGAGAATAGCTTGATACTAGCCTTGAAATCTATAAAGGACTGTGATCTCCGTAACTTTGGTGGTGTATTACAGTAACATGAAGGAACAGATTTATTCATTCTTTCTTCTGAGATTAAATGTAATTGGTTTAAAGAGATAATCATTCTTTTGTTTGAGTTTTATGCATTTCTTATGAAGAGCTAACACATTTTTCTGCAGTCTGACAAAGTGTACAGTCTTTTATCCTCATTTCCCAGTGGATAAATACTTTGTTAATTAATAAAGTATTATATTAGCACTTAGTGTCTGCATTTAACTGTGGAAGGATTTTATTCAGATTATGTTAATAGATTGTCCGCTTTATTTTTGCATTAATTACAACCTTTTCCTGTGATGTTGTCATAAGAGAATTGTCACTATGAATACAGGGGGCTTTTTTGGATTATTTTTGTTTGACTGTTCTGAAATAATGCCTCTTACATATTGTTACTTATGCTATTAAACTGGATGTTTAATTATTTACTGAAAATGATATCAGTTGCAAATTCAACTTTTCTTCTGCTTCCTAATTGTTTACAAATATGTCCTGATATACATACTTATCTGTGTATAAGTATTTACTAAATAGCTATAGATAGCTTTTGCTATCTATAGCAAAAAGATAGCAAACAAATTTGAGAGTGTTTTGGATTTTCTTGGTGCATTTATTTCTGATTATTTGGCTTTTTCAATATCAGCTAAATCACATTGTATAGTGGTACAGTTGCTGAAGAGAACGGCTGTGATTTCTCTTAAAGCAAGATTGAGGAATGAGGAAAAATAATAATCATTAGGAAAATAAAATTGCACGATATATCTTTACCTTTGGAACAATATTGTAATTCTACAGTATTGCTGAATTGTGGCTGTCCAGATAAATGTGTAAGTCCAGTGACAGATCTTTGCACCTTGTCTATAAGACAATATATATATGCAGGAAACAGAGAAGCTTCACGTAATAGTACTGTGGGACATTCTTACTTAGCCTTTGCCCATGTCTATCAAGCGAGAAGAGGAAACAGTTTCATTTTTCAAAGCTTTTGGCATAATTTCCTTCAAACAGGAAATTATTATCTTTGCCACAATGGGAAAGCAGACTGTATTTCTTATTTGTTTTCATATTTCATATCTAAGGACAGAGATAGAAAAAGAACATCTGCAGACACTAATACTAGCCCCTGTCTTGCTGGATACCTAAAATTTGTGGAACCTCATTGCATTCTGTGGGATTCTGGTCATACCAGCCTGTACATGGGAAACACATGACATTTGTAGATATACTCAAAACAAGCCTAGGAGGGACCTGGTGGATCAATTCAAAGTGAGCTGTGTTTTAAAATACACTGCAATTAATTAATTTTTTTTTTCTGTTCCCCACTTCCCAATGATTCTGCTGAACTGTAGATATATTGGTACTGAAGGAAAAGTCAAGTTTTCTGTTTAACCTCTTAGTATACTGAGCTTGATGTTCTTATTTTCAAATAAAAGGCTGTCTAAAGACATAGTTTATTTTTAAAAAACTGTCAGTAAGCATAACAAAGATAATTACTATGTGTGCTTCATTAAAAATGTCTGAGGTACTAAAGACATTTTAGGGGAATTTCCAAATTAGAGCTTAGCCCAAGTGCAATATTTCATGACTCAGAAGGCAAATACTATCAATGGGCTATCATTCTGCTACCCATGGCTTTTTAATAATTGCATCTATTTCCTGCATGCCTAAATAATAATAATAAAAAAAATCAAAAAAGACTAATTTGCATGTGTTAAAACTGATGATCCATATACCACTGTCTGTTACCAGGACATGATTCCCAGCACTCCTCATGTATCCACACCATGATAACACAGTAGATTAGATGGCAGCCTCTGCTCGGAGATGTCCAACCTTAGAAGAACTGAAGTTCTGCAAACAGGCGTCAAGGTGCATTGGCAAAGCTACCTGCAAAAGCATACACAACACCTGCCCACAGTATGTAAGGACCTATCTAGACCTCTCTGTTGCTGCTTCTTATATTGCATTCATCAACTTCACCTGGGAAAATAGGTGAAAAAGAAAATGGCGAAAAATATAGAGGCACTTGCAACTTCTTTACAGCATATAAATATCTACCATCTAAATATTGGTATGTATGTTTGTTTTACTAACCAGATTCAAACAAAACTCTGAACTGAATGTTAGATAGGGCCAAGTAAGTTCAGGCTTGGGAATTCCTCTCTGGCAATGTATATGGCAACAACTTTCAGCTAGTGAATCTGAAAGAATAAGTTTGTTTCATTTTTTGACATCAGTTTGGCTCTTGAGTGCTTATAGAGTTTGCGAGGCTGAAGCATGAAGAGGCTTTCAAAGGGTACAACTATGCTAGCATTTTTGTTTAGATCAGGAGCATGCTTTTGCAGTGAATCACCCAATAATCCCCACTTACCATGCTTTTGTTTGCATTTTGGAGTGGTTTATCCTTTCAGATGGAACTAAAGTGGAAGATGTGCTCCCTAATGCACATCTCATGCACTCTCAACAGGTGTTCAGGCACAGGACACACATATGGTGTTGATGTCAGATGTTTAGCATCAACTGTTTTGTTCCACAGATCTGTTCCTAATGTACGACACTATTTGCTAATATAGACTTGGCCAACAGTATAATTCAGAGGATCTGCTAACAACTGGATACACACATTGCATGAAACAAGAATACCATCACCACAAAACCTTGCTACTCGCTCCAAATGCAATATCTATATTACAGAAAGGCTCTTAATCTTCTCCTGTTATTCAAGGCGGTTAGTGATCCTTGAGAAGATGACATGTATGATATCTCCCCTGTGTTTGAACACTTCCCAGTTTCCTGGAGTACAGCTTGTGATGCCGGAGCCTTTCTCCAGTCTGAAAGCTGCCTGCCTCTGATGGCATCGTTCTACCAGCTGCTCCTTCTTCATCTTCTTGGAAACACTGCTAAAGCTGTGAGGCAAAACAGAAGACACAGGTAAGACTGACAACTACCAAGAGGGAGATGATCAACTAACTAAAAAAACCCGCCTGCCGTTTTTCATCAGTGAAAGAAACAGGTGCATAAGGGCAGCTTTACCCCTCTACATCAGTGGTATTGACTGAAATGCTTGGTTGAAAGAAAACTAAACAAACCCAGAACTTAACAGTACAAAGGTGATCTTCTGTTAGCACAAAACCTAATATTTCTGTGGTACAGAACTGGGAAAATCAGAATGCATTTGTTCTTTGGAACGAAGTCATTTTTTTAATTACTGTGAAATGTTTAGAGTAACCAGCAACCGCTATTAGCAACTTTTCTAGATAAGCAGGAATCTTTGTCATTAAGCATGTTAAAATCTGATGCTAACACATTGCTACCTTTAAAGTGGAACATTTTTCTTCGTAAACCTCTAAATATTGTGATAGCTATCAGCTGCCGTTCATTTAAGGACAGTGATGTAACATGGCTGGAATTTCAGAAGCAAATCTGCAGAACCTATTATATTTTTATAATATATTTGGAGACTTTCCAATTCACACTGTCAGTATAAGACTAAGATGGGCAGTACCGTTTGACTATTTTTTGATGATGCAGTTTAACAGTTTGTTTGGAAGGCCCTGGGCAATTTGATTAGTGCTGTTTGATGGAGCAGTGTCATCAGCATGAAGTGGAACAGTTCTGCTTGTAAGTGTCTGGCAGGAGATCCGAGTTTCTGAGCATCACACAGGCATAAGCAATAAACAACATGTTATTGTACATTCCATTTTATATTTTTATAGCTGAAGAAAATTAATAATGCATGAGCATCCAATAGGTTTCCATAAGACTCTGCCTTCAAAATAAAAATACAGACTACAGCTTGTGGTAGTATAAATGCCTCTACTTCATAACTGTGAGCACACTTTCATGTCTCTTGAGGCAACAAGAACCTGGGCTGAATTCTGGCCTTGCTGAAGTCAGAGCTCCACTAGACTCAGATGTGCCAGCATCTCACCCTGGTTTGTAGTGGTGAATTGTGGCAATGTTGCTTCTCTGGAGACTACATCAGGTGCTGCTGCTAGGCAGTGCAGATGGAAAAGCAATCTCTCTTTGTAATGCTCAGCTACCCTTTTGTTCTCCCATGTTGGGGTTGCAGAACAGATATTGCGTAGACTTTCCTGCCTCAGAGGATATATATGAATTCAGGCTTCCCTATGCCTGGACTCTGAAAATTTGCCCCTTTCTGGAGATTTCTTTTCTACCAAGAAAAGTCTTCCAGATTATTAACCATCTGAAGTTGCACTAGAAAAAAGACAGAAGTGTAATGAGGCTGTTACCAGGTAGAGAGTTGATAGTGGCTGCCACTAATTGTGCTTTTTGGTCCTGAACTGTTACAAATGCGTAACAGCTAGGCTGCTGAGTGTGCTAGTTTCCATACCAGGACCACTCCATGAACACTGCTTATCTGAAACTTTGAGGTAGGATTTATTGGTTGATGCGTAAACAGAGAAAGAAGCACCTTGGAATTGAGCATTAGAACTTAATGAACTAGTTAGTATTATTACCAAAGTAATATTCAAAGTACTTTCAACTTGCATCATGCAGATGAACCTCTCTTTGTTTCGTGAGATGGAGCTTGGATGGATTGAAATGGCATGAGCACTTAAAGCCATTTTCTGCTCTTTATGATACAGCTGCAGACTGAGCTGAAATCCTAGGTGTTTATCTGCAAAATCTTGGATGATTTGCCATTGAATTAGATCAAACATTGTTTTTCACTTTGCCTTACCCAGTTTCTATACATGCTTTACAGCTGTAGTTGCATGGTCACAGGTTTGGGTCTGTGAAGTGTGGGATTACTTCACAGTATACGCTTAACTGAAGTTAGGGTTAAATTGCTTAGAGTACATAAATCAATGTTAATATTGGTTGTGAAGGAACAGATAAAATCACATTTAGCATAACATTGGAGCACTGTAGATTGGTGATACCTAGCCTAGGGATGAAGTCTGCATGGCAGACTTACTTCCACAGTTTTTTGAACAAACATGAATAATCGGAAAAAGCATATTCTAGTTTAGGACTTTTTGTTGTGGCTGTGGTGTTTCTACTCTACTTTGATGTGCTCTGAAACCTGATTTACTATATCACATAAGCTAAAATAAAATAAATAAGCTCAAAGGCAAAACCATAATCTAGAAAGTCAGCCTCCCTTCCCTGCTTCTGGCAATGAACCAGTCTTGGCTGTGTAACCCGGCATTGCCAGAAGTCAGGCTGAATTCAAGCATTCTTGGTGTTATATAAAAACCTTCATTTTCACTTCACAAAAGCTGGGCTCAGGGAAATTCCTTAAAATATTTTTTTAAAAGACAACAATTTTAAGCTGAAAGCTGGGAGGCAGACAGATTTAATTTTCATTTCTTGTGTTTGATTACATAGAGTGACACCTGATGGCTGCATAGAAGATTGTCTTGATAACGCACATTGTGATAGATTAACAGATTTGCAAACCAGAAGGATTCTTCTATTAATGTGAGCCACCTGCACATTAGCACAGACCTTATCATTTCATCAGGTGATTTTTGTCTAACACACCCTTAGTGAAACAGTGCCACTGATTGCCTGGGAAGACAGTGGAGTCTTCAACAGGTTAAAGTGTTTCTGTAAAAGGATATAAACTGAATTAATGTGGCCTTATGTCTGGGTGACTATTCTGCTCCCTGCTTTTCTACTTTTGTTTTTGTTTTTGTGTTGTTTTTTGTGGTTTCTTTTTACAGACAATTTTGGATTAAAGACCTCAAGGGGTAGAAAGTCTACAACTTCCATGGGTAAGTTGTTCTGGTATTTATATACCCTTGTGGTTAACAAATATATGTATCTCATCTGTTTATTTTCTCCTTCCACAAATTTTCTAATTTTGGCTAATAATTCTGAACATAGACATGATTGTGTGAGTTTTCTGGATAATATTGCTTCCTGAAAAGGACCCTGGGGGGGTAGGGGGGAGGAAGAAGGAAAACTTGCTAGGCATTTTCAGTGAAGACTAGAATTCCTCCTGCTCACAGTAGGAGCAAAGATTTTATAATAAAATGCAATTTTGGCTTTTTTCCCTGTTCACATTCAGTCTCTGTGGCTGTGTACCCAAAGCACACCCTTATGTGTCTCTTCCATGTGATAAATAGGTAGATTTTCATTCGGGACAGAGTAACAATTTTCAGTTGACTTTGAGTCTTTAGTCTAATATACTAATTTCATTTCAGATTAGGGATTTAGCTTAATCAGAAGAAGAAAATGAAGCTAAAAAACAAGGGAGTAATTTGCAAAATCTAGTTAACTCTGTTTTGATGTGGTTAAAAGTCTGACAGCTTATGTGTTTAGTAAGACAGATCAAGCTTTTATGTATTACTTACAATAACTCTTGTACTTTATTATTGAAATAGTATTTTCTAATGTCTTTAGTCAATTTAAATAAAGAATGGAAAGAAGAGTATTTAAAAATGAGATGACAAAAAGTAAACTCTTGAACTTACTGGAAAATACTTGGTCAATACTTATTAGCTGTGTTTCATTGTAACAATTAAAAGAAGACAATAAAGAACCCTTTATACATAAAGTATAAGTTTTTCAGAAGTAGGGTCATGCTTTTCACATCAATAGTTTCACATGTTTCTTAATTTGTAAGGATTTTATAAGTAGCTATGCAAAAGCTTTTATGGTAATATATAGATCTGCTATGATGCTAAAGATTTAGATTACTTAAGAGCGAAAGCAAACAAGATCAAAAACATGAGGGACAATGCAAAGCAGAGTCTTATAAAAAGGCTACCTTTATAGCTCATCAGTGCAAATTTTTCGTCAAAATGCTTCTTGAGCTAAGTAAGGGTTACTTATTCATATGAACACCTGACTTATAAAATCAATCAAGCACTGATATCAAAGATGTCTGGCTTTTGCATCTATTCAGGTTGATGCTTCCATTAACTTAACTTCACACTCTAAAAGCATATTACATTTCTAAATATGCTGTGTATAACTCATTAACATCAGAGCCCCCAACAGTAATTGCCTGAGAGTGAGTAAAGAAAATCGGAAAAGATGAAGAGCTGAATTACCACTTAATGAAAGAAAAAAATACAGACAGACATTTAAATTGGCTGTCATGCAATAGCAAGTCTCTTCTCTGGAAAACATTCAGTTGTGGGTTTTTTAAGATTTTTAGACTGCATTACAGTTTGTGTTGAGATGTTTAAACGTGTTAAGTAATATTAAAACCTCAATGTACTCCTAGATGGAAGTTTACTCAGGAATTATGCTTGTTAATAATCTTTTTTTGGTGTGTTTTATGCTTCTTCCCTCTACATACCGTTGTTATGTCAGTCTTTAGAAAGGTCTTAAGAATGAAGCAAAACTCAATTTTGAGAAGGTATGACGTATCAAAAATCTATTTTTCGGAAGACTTCATTTCAGACAAAGCAAAAGCATCATTTTTAGTATCTGATTATCCTTCAGTAACTGAAGTCTTTTGAGTCAGACATAGGACTGAGAGTGCGTTTGCACAAGTTTCTCGCTTGTGGTCACAGTGTGACAGCAGAGATGGCTTCTCAGCAGAGTTTGTCAGTGTGGCTCCACTGGCCACAATTGTCCTCACCTGGTGCAGATCAATAAGGCTCCATTTGCCTCAGTGCAGCTAGATTGATTTCCACCAGCTGGGATGTGGCTGGGCATGTGCAGAGAGAGACAGACAGACAAGAGCCTTAAATATTTTAATATCCTGAAGGCGAATAAAGGTGAGGATAACTTTTTGTCAGGTTAGCAGGCTGTTGTGATAAATGGTTGATTTGATTGTTACAGTGAAGCAAAAGGATGCTTTTTTTTTTTTTTTATGCGCTTATAGAAGCTGGCTTGAAACATTTGCAGAAACTATTGGATTCATATAGTAAACTAATTGTTGTTAGTGCAATTCATATTGATTCCTCTGGTGCTCTTACGCCTGCTTTGTGCCAGTGTTGTCAAACCAGTTCTTCCAAATTCCTTCAGCTAGCTATTGGGGAGGAACCGGCGATATAGCAAAATGGCATGGCTTAAATCTCTAATTCATTCACAACTTTCATAGGGACTCTTATTATAGAATGAATATTTGGTATTCTTGTCCTGGAAACTAACACTTCAGTTTAATAATGCTGTAAGATTTCTTTTAAAAACACCTGTGTAGACATGATCATAGTAGGAACTAAATATTTAGGTATGTATATGCCATGTATTAAGAGTTCATTGGGATGAAAATGGTCACTGAAAAAATCACTCTACCATCAAGGTACAGAAGCATTAGCATTTAGGAAGATATGTGTTTTAATGAAGTAGCTAAAGAAATTAATTTCTTCTTGTAGCTTTACAGGGTGCCATTCAAAGATATATTTCAGGTAGAATGTTATTTTTTGTTTTGGATTTCTCTCATGTGAATCAAACTCTAAGCTTGGCAGAGACAGGAGGGGAAAAAAAACACTTTTCATGGTTGCTGAAGTTTAAAAAAAAAAAAATCCAGTATTTTCAAAATAACATTGAAATTTACCTTTTCATCTTAGCTATGAAATGAGGAAACAAGATATTTATTTTCACACTGCACCTGTTTCTGAGTGCCTTCCAGTCATGAACAATATGATTCCTATCAGACCACATGTCAGTAATGGTGGGGTTTTTTTTTTCCTCCCTAGAATAAAATTACACATAGACTTTTTCCACATACATGTATGTATTTTTAAGTGTACCAAAACTACCTTGCATGCCTTTAACAGCAAAGGGAAGGTTGAAGGCTGGTAAGCCTTTAATAGGAAGAAACAGCAGCAAAGCTTTTCATTGTTCTTTAGACCTGCGAAGTCTCATTTTACAGTTTCCAATGTGCTCCAGCACAAGTGTGGTTTTCTCCTTGCTCCTCCCCCCACTAATTCCTATTGTGCCTAATTGCCAGGATAGTGTCAGAATAAGTACTAGTACCATATATATTTCATAAACTTTCCTTGGATTTAAATATCTTTTAATACTTTACTCCCTCTTGCCTTTATCTTGTACACCTTCCAGAAATCCTTCTTTGGTAATTTCTCCACAAAGTCTTTTCAGGCAGCTGTTGAGCAACTCCATTTTGGTAAAGCAGTATGCCCATTTTCTAAGGCACAGGCACAAGAATGGGGGAAAGTATGGCTTGCTCTGGGACCTGCACCCACAGATGTCCAGATCTTGGTGGTATATGTATTGTGGAGTGCCATTTTGGAAGGACCTGATGGCACGTGCTTCTAGTGAGAAGAGAAGGCAAGCTTGCTTCTACTACCTCAATCATGTACTGGTTTTGGGCTTGTTTCCACTACCTCAATCATGCACGGGGCACATTTGGAGATGGCACGGGAGACGTGGACTGAGAAAATACTACTGTTCCTGTGCTACTGCTCTTCACTGTAGACAAATGCAGGCTTGGACCTGTGCTAAAGGGTACCATGGAAACAGGATTTGTTCCTCACCACAGTCTGGGCTTATGTCCAAATAACTTGTATGAGATGAGTGTGAGCTCAAGCATAAGGTTGGACTCATGCTTAAAATGAATCCTGAAGTAGCCATAGTAACCACTCAACTAGCAGGGCTAAGTTTGCAAGAACTACTTTGTGCCCCTAAAATGTAAGCACCATTTATAGTACCTTTTCTTAGTTGGTAAGACTGGTACGTGCATGTCCTGAGGTAGCTTTTTCTGAGAATAGTCTTTACCTCGAAAGACTAATTCATTTTACAGGAGGCAAAAGTCCACAATGAGTGAAATAATAAGAATCAGCACTTTAAAAAAAAAAAAAAATTAAAATACGCCAGTGTGCCAAAAAAGCCCCTGAATTATGAAGCTTATATAATTCCTTACAGCATTCATTAATCTTAAATTGAAAATATGGGCCACAAATTTCAGTTCCCAACAGGTCAGGAACCTGTTAACTCTTGTTTTCATTATCATCTGCTGTTTGTTTTATGTGCACACATAAAGATTCTAATCTGAACGTCCAAGTGTTTCATAAGTACTTAGATAAATAAGGCTCTTGCTCCAAGGAAAACATAGTCTAATTTGGAACAAAGCACAAGTAATTAAGAGGAATAAAAAGAGAACAAAGGAAACTGTAGACAACAGAAATGTGATCCTGCTGCTATCTGTGTTCCTATGATATTTTTGCTTCATTCTGAAGTTGTCAGATACTAATTGCTAAATAAAATCTGTTATTTCTGACTGCTGCACAAACATAACAATTGTAGTTGACTGGGCTTGGCTTCTGGATCTACCTTTGTCATGATGCTTTAAAGGGGTCAATTTCCAAGGGAATAGTTTTGTGGCCAATTTAGAAAGTATTTTAAAATCATGAGAAAATACAGAAGAAAATTTTGGAAATGTTGGAGGAGCTGGCAATGGAGCATTCAAGACAGACATCATTAGTAGAACAGCAAATATGTGCAAGCGTGTCTGCATAATACAAGAGGTATTACGTGACAGAAAAAAAGTGGGTTGCAGAGGAGAGAGGGACTTGTAAAGTAGCATTTTAGGTAAGGACAAAATGGAAGTAGAAGCAGTAACTTAAGGTTTGCATAGTTTATTGGGCCTCCTTTGGCAGTAGGAAATGAGAGAAAATTATGGCAGATGCTTTGTTTCCCGTTCTGTGCACAATAACTCTAAGGTAGACTCACAGCTAAACAGATATAGTCTGCCTGTGGGAGACTGGCTGAGGCCAGCTCTGTGTTAATTGCATGTTATTCTGAGGGTGAAAGTTTAGGTACTCTGCTTCCACAGGGAGTTGCCCTGAGATGCTTTTACCTGTAGTGTGGAGGTGCTAGGTCTCCATTTGCTACTTTAGTAAAGGCGTCAAATTGGAAAGATGACCACAAGGTACCAGAGACCTTCCTAGGTCACAGGCAGATATTTCTTGCTATATGGTAGTGACTGAGATATGTAGTCGTCAGCTACTCTTCACCCATGCAGAACACTATACCCCATGCTGTGGATGCAAAGAGATTGGTCAGGTCCAGTACCGAGACAGCTGATATCCCAAACAATTTGTCATGCTTTACTTCAGCTCACATGGGATGGAGAGAATGGGTTGTATTTTTCTACTTTGGTCACACCAAATCAGAATTATCAGATGTCAGAGAAGGGCTGAAATGCAGAACTCTCTGCCGTCCAGACAAATCAGGAGGGGATGTATTAAAATCTTTATACTGCCTTTTTTATTAGGAGATGTGTTATCACTGTTTCAGAATAATACTGCCTTCTTACAAGTCTTCAACTTGCTCTAGTGGAGCAGAGAGAGGATAACAGTTTAGATGTCCCATGTGGTCTTTGTTCCCTTTATTATGACTTTATATCTATATCATGGAAGAGAATAATTTTTCAATTGTGTAAGTTAAATGCTTTCACAACATTTGTTTTACTAGGTCTCTGTTGCAGGTTACACAGGATAAATGACAACCCATAATGGATCTGGGGTTTATTTAAGAACCAATGAGATTAGCGCTTTTACCCTACTCAATATCTCAGACACTCACTCACTGCCCGCCTGCCTGCCCCCCAGGTTACGTTCACTAGGTCTTGACTTCCACTTCCCATCAGGGAGTTGGCTGCAGGTCCAGGTAGGTCAGGTAGAAAGGTTTGTTGGTTTGTGCTGTGCAGCAGCTTACAACTACCAGTCTTGGACATTACCAACCAAGGTCCCAGAGGCCATTCCCTTGGCACTTGTCTCCATCCATTCCTTGATCTCCAGGATCTTCCCCCGCTTCCAGGATCTTTCCTCCAGTCAGGACCCAAGCACGCCTATTTTCCCAATCTAAATAATCTATGTGCAGAAATACAAGGCATGGTCAGCCTCCTAATGGGTGGTTCTGTCCCTTATCTTTTTTTATTAATTGGAGAATTGGGAAGGGCCTTTTTTTTTGTTAGTTCAGGTGTTATCAAAATTCAGAAGCAGCAGTACCGCTTGCAGATAGGAAGTATCCCAGAATCATTTAGATTAGAAGTGATCTCCTGCGACCATCTAGTTCAACTTCCCTGCTCAAGCAAGGTCAAAAAAACCCAGATTACCCTAGGACTGTGTGAAGTTGGATTTTTAATATCTCCAAGGATGGAGACTCCACAACCTCTTTGAGAAACCTGTTCCAGCGTTTGGCCACCCTTTAAAAAAAAAAATTTTTTTTCTTGTATTCAGTTAGAATCCCATGTGTTTTAATTTGTGCCCATTGCCTCTTGACTTGTCATTGAGTACTGATGAGAAAAGTCTGGCTCCCTCTTCTTCATTCCCTCCCATCAGATTTTTATACACACTGACAAGATTTCCTCTCCCCATTCCTCCATTCCCTACCTCCCAAGCCTTCTTTTATCCAGGATGAACAGTATCATCTCTCTTGGCCTCTGCTCACATGTCATATGCTCCAAGATTGATTGTGTTTGTAGTCCTTTGCTGGACTTGCTCCAGTAAGTTCATCTTTATTGTACTGGGGGGTCCATATCTGGACCCAGCAGTGCAGGTGTGGCCTCACCAGTACTGAGCAGAAGGAGAGAATTGCCTCCCTCAACCTGCTGGCAACGATCTTCCTAATGCAGTCCAGGATACTGTTGGCCCAGGATACCAAGGCACATTGCTGGCTCATGGTCAACTTGTTGTCCACCAGTACCCTAAGGTTGTTCTCTGCATAGTTGCTTTCCAGCTGATTGGTGCTGGTGCACATCACCCGCCACCTCCAAGCGTGAGGGTGGAGGAGAATGGGGTTATTCCTCCCTGCATGCAGGACTTGGCATCTCCCCTTGTTGAACTTCATGATGTTCCTGTCAGCCCTTTTCTCCAGTGTGTTGAGGTCCCTCTGAATTGTAGCACAACTATCCGGTGTATCAGCCACTCTGCCCAGTTTTGTATCACTTGCAAACTTTCTGATGGTGCACTCTATCCCATCACCCATGTCATTAATGAAGAGGTTAAGGAGTATTGGCCACAGTACCCTGGGGTATGCTACTAGTGACTGATCTCCAGCTGGACTTTGCTGTTGATTGCAACCCTAAGGGGTAGGCTTGATTCTCAGAGTTCAAAACTTTACATCTGTGTAAGTATCAGAAACTGCACACAATTATCTGACAGACGTCAGCATTCACAGTTTAAGCTTTTTTTCCCCCCTATACGTTTCTAAGCCACCTCTAAAAAGGTAAGAACATCACTTGTCTGCCTATTTCAGCGTCTTCTCATTCTCATTTTTCTGAACCATGAACCACCAATTTTACATGGTATCCTGTAGAGATTAAAAGCAAGCCCTGCTCGATACTGCTTCATGCAAACCCTTGGGCTGCTGTTGCATTGCATGGGTAGATCATAGCCTTGCTGTTGTGAACTATCAGACTTCACAAATTTAATACATTTGTATCATTCTTCCTCTGTCGTGTCTAACTGTTGATCTGTGTAACAGCAATGCATAGAGTGAGTTTTTGTTGTCCTCTTGTCACTCTTCCCATTACTCCTACCTTAAAATCAATCCTGTTCCTTTTGTACAACTCCCTCATCCCTCTCATAGTAAAGAGAAGGAGAAAGATAATCTGACGCTTACACGTCAGGTGCTAGATAAAGTTACTAGAAATGGTGTTTAAAAGGCCAAATTAGACTGAATTTTCAACTGCTTCTTTTGCATTGTCACAAAGCAGCTGCAGTGAATATACCACGGGGGTGGGTGCGTGTATCCAGCGTATGTATACATCTGTACGTATACGGAGGTAAGAAACCCGGCCTGGTGGAGGCAAACACGTTTTGCTGCCCGGGCCGCGTCCGGGGGGTGGAGCGGCGCTGCCGGCGGCTGCAGTGCGCCGCGGGGTGCGCTAG
>NW_008825260.1:1229528-1231849 GCF_000699105.1 Pygoscelis adeliae
TGTTAGGCGAAGTCTTGGTTTGATCGGTCTGTAATGTTCTTCACGAAGGAGGCACGAGCAGCAGGAAAAAGATGCTGGAAGTCTTCATTCTGGCTGAAAGAACGCCCATAGCAGTGTTATAATAAAAATATGTGGGTAGTTGCTTTTTCCTAAACCCCGTTACTCCTACTAAAAGCATAAGCACTGCAACAATTTATTCTTCCTTATCTTCGTGGTTATCGAAGAAAAGCTTTTAGGCATGTGCGATACAAGTTAATACTTTAGAGTTGCAATATATAACCCAAGTTTTCCAAGTGTAACGCTTGAATATGTGCTAGACTTGCTGATTCTCTGTTGAACAGCCTGTTTCTGTTACTGGCTTGTTTTTGCACTTACAGGGCAAAATAAGACTTATTAATCCTTGATTAATAAATAAGGCTTGCACTTCACCAAATGACTCGTACAAAGAATATGATACGACAAAACCAATTAAAATATCTGTTCCTTTGATCTAAAATCAAACACTGCTGTACCTTTGGGGAGGGTTAACTCAGCGCTACCTTATGCCTGGAGTGGGTCAAAGCATGTTTTAGAGTGTTTGGATGCTGTTTCTGTAAGTTAAGTTCAGATGTGGATTTCTGTTTTGGGGTCATCCTTTCTGTTTGTAGGACACATGAAAGGCCACGCTAAATAAAGGCTAAAGTGGATGTGGGAGAGGATAAAGCAATGAGTGAATTAATAAATAGCCATCTGAAAAAAACATTCTTTTGAGCTCTCCCTCAAAAGAAGTTATGAATGAAGCCTTCAAAGTATAAATGCCAGTGAAATATCCTGTCTCTAAAAAGCAATAATGTTGAAAATCTCCTTTTAAGCCTTGGACAAGTTTTAATGGAATATTTTCAGTGTTCAAAAGTCCTAATTTTGACAAGGGAAACCATCCAGCAATAGATATAGCTAAACTGCTCACTTGTGAAACAGAATGGGTGTTAGGGAGCAAACAAAATTATTTTTCAGATAATGAGGCAAAATATCAAATGTTTGGGGTTTTTCCCCAGAAAATCAGATTCCAGACCAGAGGGAAAAAAGGTTTTCCTGGAAATGTTTTTGTAATTCATGCCCATTGGAAGTAAATACATCAGTTCATTGTGCATAATTTCTATTAATTTCAGTAATTAGGATTGGGTGATTAAGCTTCTTACTAGGTTTCTTCCTCATACTTTTCAATCTGACAGTCAATATTTGGAATTCCTCCACTAGTAATCTCGTAAAGCTCACGCCTTGGGTTAACATAACTAACCATAAAATTGGGTGAAGTACGGGAGGCCTACCCTGAGTTTTTGAACTCCCATATTCACAGAATTCTGTCTTTTCAGCCAACTCGTGCTGTCACAGAGCTGAGTGGTAAGGTTGTTTCACTGAACGGTTTCACACAGTGTTTTCCTGTATATCAATTCTGGTCCCTCTATGCACGTGCTTATAACGGTATTCTTTGGCCTCTTCAGGGATCTGCTTGGTAGAGTGCCATGGGACAAAGCCCTGGAGGGAAGAGGGGCCCAAGAGAGCCGATTAATATTCAAGGATCACCTCCTCCAAGCTCAGGAGCGATGCATCCCAACAAAGAGAAAGTCAGGCAAAAACACCAGGAGGCCTGCATGGATGAACAGGGAGCTCCTGGACAAACTCAAACACAAAAAGGAAGCCTACAGAGGGTGGAAGCAAGGACAGGTAGCCTGGGAGGAATACAGAGAAATTGTCCGAGCAGCCAGGGATCACGTTAGGAAAGCTAAAGATAGAATTAAATCTGGCCAGGGACATCAAGGGCAACAAGAAAAGATTCTATAGGTACGTTGGGGATAAAAGGAAGGTAAGGGAAAATGTGGGCCCTCTCCAAGAATGAAGAGCCGCCCACTGTGGGAGAACATCAGGTTCGAGACCATCTAAGGAACCTGAAGGTGCACAAGTCCATGGGACCCGATGAGATCCATCCATGGGTCCTGAAGGAACTGGCGGATGAAGTTGCTGAGCCACTATCTATCGTATTTGAGAAGTCGTGGCAGTCCGGTGAAGTTCCCACTGACTGGAAAAGGGGAAACATAACCCCCATTTTTAAAAAGGGAAAAAAAGAAGACCCAGGGAACTACAGGCCAGTCAGTCTCACATCTGTGCCTGAGAAGATCATGGAACAGATCCTCCTGAAAGCTATGCTAAGGCACATGGAGGACAGGGAGATGATTCGGGATAGCCAGTATGGCTTCACCAAGGGCAAGTCCTGCCTGACCAGCCTAGTGGCCTTCTATGATGGAGTGACCACATCAGTGGACATGGGAAGGGCTACAGATGTC
>NW_008825260.1:1232934-1252422 GCF_000699105.1 Pygoscelis adeliae
CGGGAACAGGTTACCCAGAGAGGTGGTGGATGCCCCATCCTTGGAAACATTCAAGGTCAGGTTGGACAGGGCTCTGAGCAACCTGATCTGGTTGAAGACGTCCCTGCTTATTGCAGGGGGGTTGGACTAGATGACCTTTAAAGGTCCCTTCCAACCCAAACTGTTTTATGATTCTATGATTCTCTTGATAATAATCATCGGAAGTCCCATTTTGGGAAGTTTTTGAGGAAACATGTATGGACAACCCCATCCAACACAACAGTGAGCAGGCTGGTCCTGAGTAAGCAATGCAACTATGCAAGTGTTCTCACTTTATCACTGAAGGAAACGACTGCAGGCTAAAGCAACGCTATAAAGGACCAGAAATACGAAGTTTAATTATTGCAGTTATGCAACTGAAACGGGAGGTCATCACAATATGTTTAAGAAACTGATTATGTATTATGTAGCAAGAACAGCCATTGCTTGGATTCTCTGGACCAAGCTGCTGAATGGCTAGGATGTACTTGGCATTACAGCAGGGTTGTAATTTAATGTCTGTCTTCCCCCAAATGAGACTTTGCACCCTTTTCTTAACGTCTTGATTAATAACCCAAACCAAACTGGCTGGCTTTGCATTGTGAAGCTTAATAAAATTTCAGCCTGTTGTATCTCTTAAGTCAGTTCATGCAGTGAGTGACAGAACTTTTAGGTGGATTAAAGCCATTCTTTCCGTATGCATTATTTATTGTTTGGGGTTTGTTTTTTTTTTTTTTTAATTTTTGATTCAAATAAGAGAAGTTATCTGATCCCGTTACAGATGTAGCATGAACCTGGTTTAAAACCAGTTGAAGACAGTGGCAAAGTACTTCCCTGCACACACACATACTTTAAGGCCAGCAAGAGGAAAGCTTCAGAATGGTCTGAACACCCTAGGAAAATCCTTAATTTAATTCTCCATCCTCTAAATTGGTAATTATTTTCCTTTATAAATGATCATCTCTGGCAAATATGCAAATGCTGCGCTGAGGAATTGCACTCAGAATCACAAATGGAAGCAGGGGGTCTGCACTATTCATGCGCTCTGCTCAACTCTTCCTTCTTATGTAAAGGATATAAAACGTTTGTCCAATTACTGTGTCTCTTTCCTGAGTAGAAGAGGTAGTATGTAATTAAAATGTGACAGAAATGTCTGTTTTATTTCAATTTGTAAGCAGAGGAGAACTTTGAGAAATTACACTCTGCACTGCCTCTGGCAGCAAATGTGGCTTCAGAAATCCCTGCACCACCAGATCCTGTGCTAGGGATCCTTGCCCCCTGTGTTGTGCTGGCACAGATGTTGGCAGGGTTACAATATAACATGGATCAGAAGAGCTATACATGTGGGAAAAGAAACCTGGTTTTGGAAGATTGCTCTGAATCTAGATGAGCTTGCTGACCTGATTTACCAAGCATCTACTCAAAAAATTCTACTGGGAAAACTGAGGAGGCTGAAACACTTCCAGGGAGGTGGGAAGGAGCACCAAGCCAGGAACTTCTTAAGCTGGTTTTGTTTGCTTTAGGCTAGTTTTCTCTTTGTTTTGTTAGCTGTAGTAGTAATGGAATTTTTTTTTTCTTAGGTTATATGAGTGAAGTCAAAGTAAAGACTTACAGAATACTGTGCAGTTAGGAACATTGCAAACATTTATGTACATCTCCAGATATATTGCTAGCTGGCTTTTGAAGCTTAAAGTAAACTCCCTAGGCTGAACTGATAGACTGCATCTATCTTTTTCTTTCTTTCTTTCTTTCTTTTAAACTGCAGCAAACTTCTAGCTATCAAAGCAAACTTCACCGAGTTGCCCACAGTTTATAGGGATTTGATCCAAAGCCAGCGACTGCCTCTGCTCACTTCAGTGAACTGGGGAGCAAGCCTGCAGTTAAAAAGTAATTTTATGTCACAAAGTAATGCTGCTTTCCATAAGGAAAACCTTACCTTTTGCGTGCATGTGTTTTTTTCAATTAAATATGAAGAACACCACTTCTCCAGCAGTAGAAGTCACAGAGTACTAATTTTTACCTTATAAGCTAGATGTGAAGATCTTTACTGAGAACTGGACTAGCGCAACAACATTACAAAACATTAGTCATGAATGCTCTCAGGTTGTTTTACGTCATTAGGAAATAGGTTTCTCTTATTTTTAATTCAGGGTATTAAGCAGTAGGTGGCATCCTACTTTAACATTATAGTGAACTGTAGGCTTGCTAGCATGTGTTATCACTTGGTCCAGAAAGTTCTTAGAATTTCTTTTCTACTTGTACTTGTGCAGTATTATCAAGGAAAGACATTTTTTGCTTAAAGTAAACAAGAATGTGTGCAAGTTCTGATGCAAGTACTATATACTGAAAGCCTGTGAGTACTACATACTGAAAGTCCTAGTTGAAATTTGAGTTTGGAATTTGTCTTGCAAGACTAGAAGCAGACTTTTATAAACCAGGAGAGATGAGCCAAATCAAATTATTAAAAACTTTTCTTAGGAGCTGGATTGGTTCCAGATCTCTCAGATACTCATTGTGTTCTGTCTACAGTGCCAGTGGGAAGCATAAAAATTAATCCTGAAAATTAGATTGAAAAACTGCTCAAGTTATGATTCAAAGCAGTAAAAGGAAGGAAATTCATTATTAATATTGATACACTATCCTTAAGTCATCTGATTCAATATCACAAAGTGTCAGATTACGTGCTTAGGTAGAAACAAGTCAAAAAAACCTCAGATGTGTTTAATGGAAAGAATCTAAAATAAACTGCTAGAAGGCGAAGAGTTACTGATGGACCTAAGTGATAATGCAGAAGGAAATTGTGAATGGTACAAGTCTTGGGGAGTGGATGACAGAGGAATCAGGTCAGTAACTGAAGCTGGTGTTGCAAGATCTTAATATACTTCACCAGTATCCCTCTGACTTTGATTAGAGGTCCTTATTTCAGACTCCATAAAGGTCCTCAGGGCTCCTTTAGCAACCCCCAAAGAAGTTGCTAAACTTCCTTTTTATTTATTTTTTTTTAAATTGTGTGTGTGTGTGTAGAAATACACTTTCAGTAGAATTTAAGTATAGATTGCACAGGGACCCCTAAGAGTATTCTTTGAAATACCAGTGCTCACTCAGGTTTGAATGGGGACTATGAGGAGTAGGTGACATTTGAAACTCAGTGACATGAACTGGGTGAGGTACTTCTTTTATTTATTTTAGTATCTATCTATTTGTATGGATTTGTGCCAGGACAGATTTACCTAACAACCTCTCATTCTCTTTCTAATATGATAATTGTATCATGCTGAAAAGGAAGAATACTCAGTGCTTGAATGTTTTTGTGTATCTGGCCCTTGTGATGCAAATAAGCAGCTTTTGTAATATTCAAAATCATGAGTGTTCAACACAAAAATATTTCATTTATTGTCTAATCTTTTCACTTTAAGTTGATTGTTT
The DNA here is from genome assembly GCF_000699105.1 of Pygoscelis adeliae. Lineage (NCBI taxonomy): Eukaryota > Metazoa > Chordata > Aves > Sphenisciformes > Spheniscidae > Pygoscelis > Pygoscelis adeliae. Next base: position 1,236,379 of record NW_008825260.1, read on the forward strand.
AGATCCTGCATATGAGAGCAGCTCTGTTTTAATAGATGGTTAAAGATTCAGGCCTTGTTAAATGTTACATGAAAACACACAAAGACATAAAGAGTGTTTAAACACTAGTTTGATATAAGTTGTGTGTTTAACTTCATTATAATAACTCACGTGCTTAACGTGATTCACATACTTATGTAACCACCTGAATTTGGGCTATGGAGAGACAGCTTTATGAAAGAATTTATATGGCACACAGTTTTATCTCAGTATTTATATTTCTCAAAGGAAAGTGCTACTGTAAGATGACAGGTCTTGGGCCAAAACACTTTGGGTATTGTCTCTCCAGTCTGCTTCATTACTGTTACCATTGTGAAATATATCACTTACACACTCAATAATAAACAATAACACTGAGTTACATATTGTTCTGTATTGCAGATGAAGCCTTGCTAATGTTATAAACAGTGTTTGGTGAATCGGAACAGCACTTCTCAAATGAAATAATACCTTCCTGTTTATGTTTAGTCCTTACTAATTTACCATACATAATATAATTAGGAAATAAGAGAAAATATAGTTAGAAATGGGACATGGGAATTTCAATATACCTAGGCTGTATAAAAGGTGAGAATAATAATGAAGAAAATATGGAATGAATTGTCATGGGACAAATTACAAAGCGTATAAGGGAGAAAAAAAACAACATTAGTGTCAATTTTATGTTCAGACTATGGTTGGAAGTATTGCATTTATCTTTTACCAAATTCAACAGCTACGTAACAGTTGCTGCAACAACTTCCTTAAGGTTTTAAGGAAACAGAATGGATTGTTGGGTTAACAGCATATAAATAAAACTGCTAAGAAAAAGGTATCCTTCTTCTCTAAAAAAGTAATTCCATGTACATCTAAAAGTTATTAGTTTTCAAAGCCAGATAAACTACAGATAAGTTGATAGATAATTATTCTAGGTAGAAATTGAATATACCAAGCGAGTCTGGGCAGCTAGGTTCTCTTTTTTTTAATTTTTTTTTATTGTCTTTTTTTTTTTTTTAGGTTTTGGTTCTGGCTCTGAAAGCCCACCTAAACCCATACCCTAAACTTTTACATGTTTGTCTGATCTGAGCCCACGACACCTGCAGTGACAGTAATAGTATATAGATCCAGTGTGAACTTACAAAATGTGTATGTTGTGCAATGTTCAAAGCCATGGGCTGGAAGCTATGTTGTAACTCCAGTGCCATCATTGCAATTACACCAGCGGAGAGCTGGACTTTTTGTCTATTCAGGAGCTTTCAAACACATAAGTAACCAGGTCATGCTATGGCTGGAGGCAAACATTGACCACAGTCCTGGAAAAATGTGCGTTGAGAGTTTAATACTTCAGTGTGCTTATCTTACAAAATACACTTGAGCAAGTGCTAAAAGCATTTCACTAAATCAGAGCTTAATGTTAAGCATATTACCAGTCCTATATTAATATATGTTTTAAGTGTTTTGCTGGATCAGCTCTGGAGAACATAAGCTTGTGCTTATAGGACTAGAGCATTGATTCCAAGTTAATTTTTAAAAAAGTAAGTTAAAAAAAAAAAAGCATGTACTTACCTTAGCACATGAGCTGTACTCAGAATACATGTAACAGCAATGTATATATCACTGTATTGAAATGTTTGGGCCAAAATATGCATACACAAGCTGTTTTCCTGCAGTTCAAATTGTAGTCCGTGAAAAATTGAATACATTTCTGCTAGTTATAAGATTCATAGTACCATATTGCCCAATTAAGCTATGGAAATGGAGGCACAGCTAGCTGTGAAATTAATTTCCAAACTTTTGTACCATACTTCCGTAATCTAAAAGTATATGAAAGATGCAATTGATATCAACCAGCAGGTCATTAGCTTGTATTTTCACTTGAGGAAACACTTTGACCAAATTAATATTTCAGAATGTTATTTTTTAAAGTTAATTCTTTCCAGAATCTTTCACATGCTGCTTTTATTCTCATTGAAAATGCTTCATGTGCTACTTACGGTAAGGCTGCTCTTTTAGTGACATTATTATATTGGAGAATAAGGGCCTGGATCACATACGACTCAGGGGCCAGACTTCCAAAGTGTTTAGGGTCTGACTGCATCCTCCTTCAGCTGTTGCTGCTGGCTGGCTGAAGAGGTCACTGCCCCTAACCACCCATCCCTGCTGTCTGCCGACTTCTTCAGACTTGCCCTGAAAAGTGCTCTGGGGAGCAGCCCGCCTCACTCATCTTTGTCAAAATGGGCTGGATAAGTAAAGATTAGGGAGTCATTATGTGGGGGAATTGAGGAGATATTAAGATCCAGGAGAAGGAGAATGAGGGTCCTGATGGCTGTAAATAAATTCCCTCATGCACAGGGGAGGAGAAAGTGAGAACACCTCCTCACGCATCCCATGGGAATTACAGAAAAAAATTAGGTGATCCCCAGGAGGCAAAATTGCACAAGGTAATTAAACATTTCTGAAAATCCTGTACCTTTCCTACCTTCCTCTTTAAGCGCCTGAAAACCTTTGTGAATTTGATCTTTAGCTGTTTAAGCTGTTCTCTCAAACTCAATGTTTTACCTGAACTTAATTGAAGTTTGAACAGGCTGAAGCTGATCCTTGCACTTTACTTTATTTCAGTCAATAAACAGTGATAAAGGGAGAGGGAGGAATCAAAATCCATCTAATAATTCTCTCCTATTAGTCACAAAGTGCTTTAATAAAGGTACAAATAGTCCAAAGGTTAGCAAAAAGAAATTGCAAAAATTATTCCATTTCTTCTTCATAGTAAGAAAATAAGAACGTAATACTTAATCTGAAATGTCATGGTTGTCTCTGTTCTGGTTTAAAGGATGTTAAAGTGCAGTCTAATGTTTCATGCTATTTTAGGTAGGATAAGAGGCCCAGAAATCAGACATGTTAGAATAACCTTGTTACTACGTGAAGTTGAATGCAGTTGGACTTTCAAGATAAGGACATCAATATTTAGCAGCTATAAGAAATGTAGAATATTCATATCAGAGTCTGGAAATGTATTCAAATATGCAAATATTCCATACCTGGAAGATACATTCAGTGTTTTTAAATTAAATGTTTGTGAAGAACAACAGGATTAGTTAAAATTTATCAAAATAGATCTCTCTAAAAACCACCGTATCAATTCAAGTCATTAACTTTGACAAGTTGTCTTGCCAGAGATGACAGAATTGGTTCTGTAGACAGGAAGTTGTGAATGACAATCTAGACTTTGAGGAAAATATGGAGGCATAGAGAAGGAAAGGAAAAGTGCAGCTGGAATGAGGGGAGGAGGAAACATGACTTCTTGCTGAAGTTCTTCAGACAAGTAACTAGTTGGTCACAAGCAGGAACTCTGGGGTGATGTTGGCTCCAATAACTGTGGCTCTGCCTCTATCTTGGAGACCTTATTGGGTAAAGAAAGTGTCTTCCGCTCTTAGGCCATGCCAGAGATAGGTGAGCTCTTTTGTTTTATCCCAACACTGCAGAGTGTGTTTGGTCTCAGGTTCACATGAAAACGCTGGGCAGGCGGAGATGTAAAGGGAATTGTGAAGATGAGAATTTGGAGAACAAGATCTCACACTGATGGAGCTGTGTCTCTTGGGAGCATGTGAGTGATGGTTGTTTATGGGGCCTTGTGTTCCCACTGAGGAAATGAGCTTCAGCTGCCACAGTAAGGCTTAAAAGAAGATGACAGAATAAGCCATTTAGACTCTCATTTTACTTATCTAATAACCTACTTTGGCCTGTTGATTCCCAAATGCTTGCTTTTGTTGTTTACCAGATGTTATATCGGTACAATCCTCGGACTTTTTCAGCAGGCATTTTCATGGACTAATCACTCATTGTTTGTTATAATAATTCTTTTTCTTGTAACTGAAATAAACCTCCAAGACCCTAGTTTCTGCAATGGTTATGTTCACATGCCAGTTCTTTACAAATTGTCCAAGTGTTCATCCTCCATACAGTTTATCATAAAATGTAAACTATAAACCATACAGTTTGAATATGAGAAAAATAGCAAAGTGCTTCTTTCAACTGCTAAAAGAATATAACAAATTAAAACTTTTTTAATGTCAGAACAAAACTACTGAGAGTGATTCTTCTCTGCCCAGTGCAGTAAGTTCCATAATGTTCTAGCTATAAAAATGTCTTTCCAGCCATCTACAGAGCATAGATAATACCTGTTTGTTAACCTGTCTAGTAAATATCTGACCACAATTTCTAATGAGAAAACAGCTGTTTGGATTACAGGAACCTAAAAGTTTGTTTGGAAAATACATTTTAGTAATATTAAATTTACTTAGAGAAATTGTAAGCTAACACCATTCAGATAAAATACACACCATAAACTGCACCTACATGTTTACATGTATATCCGGCTTCAAACAAAGCAGATGATAGATACAGAAATTCACAATACCTAGCCCTTAATTGTGAATGTTCCTCCTCTTCTGACAGATGATCAGATATTGAGGATATATATATAAAGACCTGCTCATAATGTTAATATATTCATTGGTTCACTTGAGTAAAGTCGTGATCCTTATTTTTGTAAGGCTTTTGATTGTTGTTTCCTATGGGTAACCTGGTAGACCAGCTTCACTAGAAAAATGGTACTGAAAGGTGGGAAAACGAATTCTGTTCAGATTTTGAATTTCAAGCTGCGTATTTCGGCTTACCCTGGATTTGATTCCACATTATTTGATCCCACTGTATTGCTAAAGATAGAATGATTCTCATGTCTGCTGTTTGACACGATCAAATATGTGAAGGTGATCATAGATTTCTGTCAATTAGTGTGAAACAAATTAAGGTTTGGGCTGAAATAATCTGAACAAGTTTTTAGCCCAAGCAGAATAATAACATGTTAGTTCCTGGAAAATAAATGTGTTGCAGAAGAACATAGAAAATCTTTTCCATGGCTAGAAAACCTCCAAAAAAATGCTTATAAAGTGCCCATAGGTTTTAGTGCGCTCATTTATTATGAGGCTGGAAGAAGCTGTGAATCTTCTCAGGACAATGCCTGCATTATCTACGTTTTAATACTTTAATTTCAGTTCTTCATGGGACAAAAAGTGGTGACATTCTGTACAGAGTTTTAAACTGCATTGTAACAACAAATGCCATCCTAGGTAAAGGATTAGTCTCGAAAATTGTACCTAATATATGCAAAAAGGATCAGGATATTAATTTAACCTGACTAGCCAGTAGATTATACTATAAATAGGACTCTGAGACTGCATCTACTGCAAGGCATTTCCTACAAAATCCATTGCATGTATATTTGCCCTAATCCTGTAATGTGATCCCCAGTCTAATCCTTACACCTAGCTATTATACTATACAAATTTTGCTAGGCACAGAGAGCTGCGCGTACATAAAGCTTTACTTGCTTGGATCCATTGCAGTATCAGAGCAAAGGCACTGCTTATAGATGGAACATATAGAAGTATATAAAGGATTTTGTACAGAAGGTAAGCTAACAGAGGATTGACACACCTGAAATCCCAAATTCTTGGAAATATTGAAAATAATTGAGAGGTCAAAATCTGAATAAAAACAAGGGTTCTCCAAGTTCAAAGTGTCATGGGTACTAGCGCAACGTATTTTGGAGCTAACAGGAGTTCAAGATTGACTTCTTCAGCCAAAGTCCAAAAATAACCTTTTGCTTCAGCCCTGTTGGGGGTTACCTGGGAGAAGAGCACACAAAACCAAGATGGTCATGATTCCAGTATAAAACTCACCTTACTCCTGAATTCCATATTCTTGCAATTGTTTCAGTTACAGACAAAAATACTGTACTTTTTTTTCCTGGGCCTCTGCACAACTAAGCACTGCCTGCATCTCCTGCTGTTCACTCTCTTAGACCTGGTGTACTGCCCACTCTTCTCTCCCTAGTTATCATCTCCTCCTACTTAGACCCCTTTAGCCTGATGTCGCATATGTTGCACCACAGATTTAGTCTAAGGCTTATTCCTATGCCAAACATGGTAATGTTCACATATTAGATGTTTCCTTCTAATTTTCCTTTTCTATCTTCCTGCTTAGGATTTCTTTGCCAATAATGCCTTATTCTTGGACTGTATGGTGGTTTTTTTTCCTCCAAACTAACAATGGTGCTTTTTTCTGCAGTGTTCCTTTTCTATCTCTATCCCTTTGCAGTGTGTCTCTTCACAAATGTGTAAGTCAAAGTGTACATTCAGTGAAGACACATATTTAAGAAAATCTTTCCAAAATAAAAGAGTAAGGTGTATGTTTTTCTAAGAAGAATGAAAACAGAGGTAGTTTATTTATTTATTTGTAAAGATGTAGAGTATCTTCTAGGTAGAAAAACATGACATATGACTACTGAAGTATCTTTACTAGTTCTCATGTTTAAATGGCCCGATGAGAAGAAAAACTAATGAAACTCTTATTAAGACAGGAAAGAAGTTGATGAGTTGGAGAAGATTAAAAAGCAGATCAATCAGTATTAAGGCTGATCTGTTATACTCTTGGTGGATCAAGTTACCCTCTTGTTCCTTAATTGCTTACAGTTTATCTGTTGTCTCCTAAAGAACTTCTAATGTAGAAATAAAAATTTTGACGTGCAGTAAATCCTTTTGGTTTTGGTTTTCTTTTTTTTTTAAACTATCATGTAATTGACTTAAGTGGGAAGAAAAATATGGTGATCATTGGTAAAACAGAAAAGTCATATAACCTGAACTGTAGTTAACAAAAGTTTTACCTAAAAGCTGTGGAAAATGGTTCCTATTGATTTTCCCATCTTTCAGAAAGGTCATATATATTGCAGTATCTTTACCAATTTTACGTATTCTAACTGATGCAAGCATTCTTAAAATAAGTCTAACCCACTTCAGTTATTTTAAAATCCGTACTTTTCTTTTCCTCATCCTCTTCTCTTCACTCTTTTCCTTCTCCAATTAGGAAACAAGGTATTATTACACTCAGTGTGCTGACAAATTTACTATTGCCTCAATAAGTTAAATGAAATACATGAAAGATTATCATGGGATACCCTCCCTACTTTGCCTTCAAACTTTTCAGCTTGACCAGTTAACCAATAATAAGTTATCTGCACTATTCTCATTGCAAGTCGGTTTATACATGACTATACACATACTCTCTCTCTCTCCCCCCACCCCCCTATATATTTGTAAACTCTATATATTAATTTTTTTTTTTTTTAATACCACACATATACCTGTGGTGTGTGGAGAGTTGTATGTATGTAAATACTTGTGTTTTGGGAGTAAGAAAGGAGATGAGATGTAAAACAAAAATGCATAGCATTGCTTGTAAATTTGGAAGACTAAAGAACACTTTTGCATAGTTGGCTCTGGTTTGTATAGCTCTAACACACTGTGGTTAATCCTTTGTGCTGTGTCTTGAAATACTTGTGTTACTCAATTTTAGGTATCTAGCCATTGAGATAGATCACTAGTTTTTTGTGGATTTCTCTTTTTGGTAACCATACCACTGTACCCATACTCAGGCTTCTGAATAAAGAATGACAACAATAATGTCTGATAAAAAGATGGAAAATAAACTCCAGACTGTGTTTGAAAATTGAAAAGAGGGGGGAGGGGGAACAACCAACCCCCCTCTGTTTTCAGTAGGGATGGCAAATAACTTGCAACTAACTCTTGGTAAAATATTCGATCTTGGTGAGACCGTATTTTTAGTAATAGTATCTTTTTTTTAAGTGCGTTTACACTTTATGGACAGGTATTTTGGATTATGGTCATGTATTTTAAAAAGATAAACACATCTTTCTATAACACTTTATGGAATTTTTTAAGCCACTGCTTATGACATTTTAATGATACATCAAACACTTTTTGATCTCTCTGACTAATGCATTTACATTCTTCTATGGCAAAGATTAAAGACCTCAGGATACTTTTAAAATATTATGTCCATTAAGGTCACATACAATGTGTATTGAGGGACAAGGTACCTTTGACCTGCCGTGACTATTAACCCTGAATTCTTACTGTGTAAAATAATGCTAAAAGAACTGAAGTTCACAAACATAGTCCAGTTATTGCTTATGCTTTATGAAAGATACTACAAAATGCATTGATTAGAACTATATAATGGGGGAAACCCTCAATTTTCCCTGTTGGGAGCTTTATAAAGTAAAACTTATTACCTGGCTTCAAATATCACTTGTTGACTTCTGTGAAGCTTGCTAACTGCAGCTTTGAGAAAACAACTTTTTACTGTTCAATTCATACCCAAAACAAGCTATATAATTGAGTGGTATCCATATTTGCCATAAAAAACCTAAATGTCTAAGAACTTGGACCCATGTCTCTCTAGTAGGATATTTTTGTGGAAAAACTGCATGTCAGGTCTAATTTATGTACTCATTTTAAATGTCTCTTAAAAATACATTCATCATCATAGCGCTAATTTCTATGTCTTTATGATATGAAGTGATAGAAATACTTGTACATTACAAACATGGAACTCCTGAATGCTAACATGTTTTTTAGCTGTTAATCTTACATTTTAATATGAGATTTTTCACTTTTTAAAATGCAGTAAAATCCAAGAGAGAAGAAGGAATAAAAACCAGTAATGCCACCCAGGCTTTTTATTAATGAATCCTCTGTCAAAGCAATTGCACTGAAAACAAAATTGAAGATGACATCTAATGAAATACTAGTCTCTGTTGCCTTTTTGCCTTTTGAGTTTTCCGTGTCTTGGTAGTCTTTTGTGACTTGCAGTGATTTATAAAAAAACAATGTTGCTGTCATTTACTTCTCTCTTGTCACTTCATGAATGGCCACCAAAATCTTAATTCGAATTAGCATCACAACACTGCTAGGGACCAGCATAGCTGTACTGTTTATTACTTTCAGCATTACCTGTGTTGTTTTGCAAGTCAGAAATACTATTGAAGTAAAAACAGCTGGTGGGTCTCATCCTGCTCTTTATTACACTGGTGTAAGTCATGAAGAATACCACTGAATCATTTGGGTTCCATTAGTGATATTGAGGAAGCTTAAGCCCTATATAAATTGTGTTCCAAAAATATCAGGTAGGTAACAGAAGAAATTATTTTCCACTTAGCCAGTTTAATCATTTAAAAAACAGGTGTACTTGTGAAGGAATTTGTGCTGTCTTCTGAGTTGTATTTTAATAACGGTGTTTGGAAAGTGATCATGCTAAACTGAAATTCCACTGGCAGAAAATTTAGATGCTTATTTCCTAGTGTTCAGGGGATGTCGTGTGGAAACATGGTAGCACAATTTCTAATTAAGTTCTGTGGATCTGTGGGAGGAACCACTTTTTACCTCTGCATGTAGGAAGATCATGCTCAAGGCTTAAAAGCGAATCCCGTATCTAGAGCTATGCTTGTGATTACTGTCTTTATTCAAAGCATCCTACTATGGCTCCTATACAAACAGTATCACTTCTTAAACTTTTAGGCTGAATTCTCCTTTGCTTTCACTGAGCATGATGTTACCTTGCAAATAATTCTGGTTTTGTACTCTTTGAATTGAAGCACATAAGAGGTAATGGATTATTTTTTATAATGAAATAGCTTTAAACTCCAAATCATGAATAAGTGAAGTTGTGATATTACTATAAAGAATATTCTCAACAGCTACATTTGTATTCACTGAGTATTCAAAGGAAAGAATTGGGAACAAAAATAACTAACACTCATCATTAACAGGTGAACTGAAACAGCAACGTTGTTTTGAGCTGTAGAATAATCTACAAGGTCCTTTAACATCAACATTACCTTCAATGCCACAGTGAGGTAAACAGGCATGTGATATGTTTCATATCCAGGAAATACACAAATAAGCCATTACAGTGCTCCAGTCTCTTCTAAATCCAACTTTCTATCTTTATTTTCTTGCATAGATTTTGAGAAGAAAACTTCTGTTCCCATTTAGTTAACCATAAGCTTCAGCTTCATCTCCAGAAGTGTGGTGTGATTTTTTTTTTTTTTTTTTGAGGGTTTAGGCTTAGTTTGGGTTTTTGTTTTGTTTTGTTTTCTGACGGAAACCAAACTTGATTCAAACTAGATAATGCTTATTCAGCTTTGGATGCTAATTCTGTGCATAGAGGTATGTTTCTCCTTTTAAGCAATATTTTCCCTATAAACAACAATGATTATTTTTTCTCACATGATGGTGCTCAATTAATGATAAAATAATTCAGTGTCTTGTTAATTCCTCATTGTTTGAAATGTGGTTCCATAACTTTCTGAACACTATCCAAATATCTCTTGAATGACAGCAGCTAATTTTTTTCTAGCTTTATCAGATGTTTTTGTAAAATTTGCTTGTTACATAAACATTAACAATATCCACACAATCCTTAGAGATGAGAACTATGACCCTTATTGATATGAAAGTGGGAACCAAAATAGAAATTTTATAACTTTATTAATTTTGAGATCTGATATAATTTATTTACCATTGACTCCTTTTCAGTTTGACAAGAAGATTATCTTCAGGTCTTAATTCACCTTCTACTTTCCAGAAGACATGAGGCAGCATCTCCTCTTTATACAAATCTGATGCACACTTGAAACCTGGGTGTGTGAATGTATGATGAGCTTTCTAACTATACAAAGACCAAATCAATATTGTATAGACTGTTATCATTCTATGTAGTTGAACAATATGAATAATGAAATTAAACCTGGCGTGTGTGATTTCCTCTATATTTTAAAAGGAAATACAAAAACATAAATGGCAGCCTAATATACAGGTAATATCAGTACAACTAGAACCTTTTGAATCTACCACGTTGATTTTTCAGTACGTTAGTGAATGGCATGCCTGTGAACGTTGGTAAGTTTTCAGCCTTTATTTACACCAGCACAAAAAGGAAATGAGGCTTTTGCCAAAAACGTTTCATAGGTATTTGCCAGTAGCAGAGAAAAAGTGAGGTCTGAATCTCTAACTTCATTCCAGATACCATCATGTATGGATTCTTCTGCTTTCTTCCCCTGTACTTCACTTGTTTGACCATTTCCTCCCCAAATTGTCCATGATCCAATCCTGTATTTTCCCCATGACATTCTGTTTAGCTAGCCAGCTCCAGTTTCCTTTCTCACTTTTCACCCTGTTCCTGGTGTTTTGCCCCATTGTTTCAGAGCTGCTCTGCCTCATCTCCTGCTGCTCATCTTCTATCTCATTCCTGTTGACTCTAATTCAGCTGGGATATATTTCCTAATGACCTTTTTGGTTTTTGCTTCTCCTGACTTCTACTTTTTGTCTAAGGCCTCAAGGGTTTCCAGGTTCCCTGCAGAGCTCTGGCTTTTCCTTACTCCAACATCTATTCCCATTTGCCCTCATCCATTTCATCCCAACTACTTATCATGTCCCAGGCCCATTCCCTAGTATGGCTCCTCCTTCACATTACGTTCCAGTGAGTTTCTTTTTCAGTTGCTGAGATTTCTCAATGTGTACTTTTCCTCCTCCCTTCAATCTTGAAAATGGATGAAATTTATTTTTAGATGAAATATTCCAGAGATATGTTATGTCTGAAGTAAATTGCCACGTTTCACAAAACCTTATACAATAGAAAACATGGTCTTATAGTAGGAATTGCTGGCAGATGTGTAATTACATGTAGGTTTCCATAACCCACATAATGTATGAGCAGCACTTACTGGGTCAGACCAAGGGTCTGCCTTACCCAATATCATTTCTCCACTGTGACTAGCAGCAGATAGTGGGGAAAGAGCATGCTGACAAGACGAGTATAGTAACCCTTTTTCTTGCAAGCTTTCCCAGTTTATAGCAGCTTAGTCGCCTCCTGAGACAGAGGTGCTATCTTTGTATTTAAACTTTGACCCAGACTGTCCCTCGCTTGGCAGAGCTTCAATTATGCAGCTTTATTCTTGAAAAGTTCTATTGTTGGCCTATGGACAATGAAAGAAAGAGGCCAGCATTTCTTTCAGCACAATGGTCATTTATTAGGATTATACTCTTAACACCCACTACTTGAGACTAAATTAGCCTGTTCATGGCAGATGAACAGCAGGATGCCATTCTTTGCCCATTCCTAGTACGTTCAGACTCTTCTATGATTCCCTTTTTTCCATTGGGTGCCCAGGTTAACAAACAAATAAGTGGGTGGCAATTTCAAGCACAAAAGTAAGCTGCAGGCAGTCCTTACAGCTTGTTAATTTGATTTTCACTAACTGTTTTCATTTACATAATTGTAGCAGGTAAGTTGAGATCAAGTGCTTATGCCAGGGAAGCAATAAGCAGCTCCTAACTTCTTGTATTATGAGGTAATTTGTGGTACTGTGGGATATTAATCAAGCAACTTGGAAAATGTGCTTTAGGTTAAATTATAGATGAAGAAAAGGAGGTGTGTAATTGTGACCAAAAATGCTACAACATGTTGCTCCTTGCATATGTTCTGTGCAAAACTCTGCCCATGCCCTCATTTCTGGGTAACTAGCAATCTAAAAAGATTATACAGTGCCTCAAAATGTAATGTGCTATGTTGAATGCCCAAGTAGCTGTGGATAAGTGGGAGGAAACGTATGGCTGAGATCATATTTTACATACTGTTGAGTAATTTGAAGCAACAAACTTTCTTAGATCATACTTCTGGTCTAAATTGTAAGCCCCTGACTAAATTTCATTTGCAACATAGATGCTAATGGCAACCTGAAGTGTAGCAGCAGTGCTATTAGTCCCTAGTCTCTCAGCTCTGGTACTATCTTGCTATAAATTTTTTATATTTTGAATTCAGCAAAATGCTCTCCAGTAAACAGAGGAATACAGGGAGTGGGCTATTTACCTGGAGTGGATAAAGATTTATACACAAAAATCAAAGTTAGATTTCAACTCTTGTTTATCTCTCCTTGCCAGTAAAAATATGTAATCTTTTAAAGACAGTGCCTAGGTATCCTAGATACTCAAATTCAAAATTAATATAGCAGAATTAAAAGCTGATTTCCTGAAATAAGATAAAAATAATCTGATTTTGTATTTTACCTTTTCTTAAACGTTAAAAAAAAAAAAAGGAAAAAGAAAAGAAAAAACTATTTCAGACTATTCAGAGTCCCTAGTTTACATTTTGCTAAAATTTAAGAAATAATTTCCCAGGACTTGACTACAAAGTTTCAGCTGCTCCTTCCCCTCCCTCTTAAATACTCTCAGCTGTTCTATCTCTGCTTTCCTGAACTTTTTGTTCTCAGCTCACTGAAATTTCAACCTGCTAAATTTGTCTGCTTTGAACTACTCCAGACTTAATGTTTCTGTGTTTTGCAACTAACTCTCTGAAGTTAAGTACCAGTCTGTATTAAGGAGGATTACCTTTGTGAGTAAAAGATTGTAGAATATGCCAAATTCAAGTGCAAAATAGGATGCTACACTTCAGTTTCTCTTCTTACGTAGTTTGAGGCTTTTTGTTGTGTGTCTCATTTTTGTAAAATGTTTCATTAGTTCTACTTCAGAAAAGTTGGGTAGTTATTTTTATGTACAACACAAACATAATTTTTCAAAAGCTTAATTGTTACCAATTCTTCATAGTACATACCTATTGTCATAACCAATTTATAACAGTATGCCATGATAGCGAGTATTTGTAAAACACAACAAACTTCCTCTTTCCTGAAGTTCTCACAGTTGAAGAGGCCTCCAGCACATTCTCCTTACAGAGAATTTGGTATTGTCCCTCCATCATGTGCATCACCAGGTTTTCATTGTCGGTAGAGCTTTCACTGCCATTGCTATCACCTTCTCCTCGCCAGTGGTGCATACATTTCAATAACTAGTTTGTGCTCACCATTATCAACATGGAACATGCCACATAACTCCTCTGGCAGCTATCCATCCTTTTTGGCATGTGTATTTGCATAATTGTTTGGGGTTTGTTTGTTTGTTTTCCCCCAAGTTAAGCCCTAAGGCTTTATTTAAACATTTCCTGTCTCATGGTTGTTAAGAAATTTCCATGGACTCTTAATAAAGCTCTAAACTTACCAAAGCTGTTACGTCATAGAGCCCTCAAAACAGCATCATGTTTAGAGCTCACACTTTGTGTTGTGTGTGAGGAAGTACAGTATTAGCCACTTATGGGCTGGCAGAATTATTAGATGGCGATTTGACTTCTCTGGAAAATTGTGTCCTTTTTTTCCTCTTCTGTGGTGATTTTGGGTGAGTCAAAATTGAGAAATACATTTCTATCTTTAAATGTATACAGAGCTTACTGTCTCCTGACCGCCTGTAGTAGGATTGAGAATATATTCCTTTCTCCTTCACTGTATCCCTACTTAGATGGTGTTTGGAGCAGGTCATGGAAAAGAATGCAAGCTGAAACACGACCACAGTGCACAGGCTACAACATACGCGACTCCCTTGGCAGATTTCAAAGGTTCAGATTTACCTTAAGAACCTCTGTTGCTGAGCACTTTGACAGAAGTGAAAATCTGATCGTGCTCTTCTGGATTTTGCAAGGGGATTTTCTTTATTTCATCAGTAGGGACATGCCATAGCATCAAACCTAACTACGAGTGTAATACCTGTCAGTGAGACTAAATGGAAAGCTATTAAGAGAAGTTAATTTTGAGGCTCTGCTTATATTGAACTGGAAGATGTGAGAATAATTTTGAAAAAGAAAATTAACAATTGCTGGCATTCAGTATTAGAAATTGTACATTTTAAGGACAAGATTAGTGATTCCTAATGAAGGTAAAAGCCTGCCATGAACTGGAAGTTTATCAGCTAACTAAGAAACTGATAGCACTGTGAGGTCTTGGAGATTTCCAAAGTAATAGTGACTGTAAAGAGTCTCCCTTTTCACATGCCACTTCTGAAAATGGAGCTGGCAGCTCTATATCAGCTATTTTGTACAGGCTTCCAGTACAAGGAGAACTGGACAGATTCATGATCTCAGTAAAATACTGCTGTGTTCTTCAGAGCCAAGGTGGGGTTACCGTGGGTAGACTTCATATTATGCTACAAAACCTATGCATCAGCATTTTCTGAGGTTTTGAGTTTGGGTTTTTTTCCCTTTTAATTATCCATCGTAAAGAAAGACCCTTTTTGTCCCTCCTGGAGCCTCTCTCTGTGCTGCTTATCCTAAAAAGTGGGAATCAGAGTCCTTTATCCATCTGGAGAAAGGGAGAAGCACAAATAAATGCAAATAGCAAGAAATAAAAATAGCAATACTGTAAAATAGCAAAAGACTGACAGGCTTCTCCTCCATAATGCACAGTGGCTTTGTAGATTATGGTGCGTACTCACACTTCTTTTCTCCAGTATCTTTTAGTCCTGAAAGAGCACAGAGAAGTTTTGCCATAGTAAGTGAAATGACTATATCATGGGGCATTATCTGGCAGCATGTAAAGAGCCACGGTACCAGCCTGAGCAAGTTACTTATCCCAATGTGGGAGCAGCTGGTGTGCTGCTTTTTTTTTTTTTTTTTTTTTTAATTTACACATTAGACCTCCTGGGCTAGGATCGAAGTCTCGATTCTCTCTTTGGTTGGCAAAAGAATAATTTATTTCTTCCAGGAATTTTTCAGGGAGGAATTTCCAAGAAATGATCTATGAAATATTCACAATGAAGTTGAAAATGCCTATCCCTTAAATAAATAAACAAAATAGCCTCAACATGCAAATAACGCATGAGAGCACACACCTGATGGAGCAGTCTCCACGTTCTAGTCTCGCTCTCCCGATTAACATCTAGAGGGGCACTTGCTGTACACGTCAATACAGCGTTTCTCCTTTCAACAGAGTAAGATCCCGTGCTTTACCCTGCAATATCGTTACTCCCAAAACAGGGTGCGTGTGAGCTCATATGCCTCAAGCCCAGGAAACTTTTTATGTGCCAGAGCTGAGAGCTGGACGGCTCAGGCCGGGATGGGGGGCGGAGGAGGGCCCGGCAGCCCCAGGGCGGCCGCTGGTTCCCGTGCTGCTCCCGCCCCGCTCCGGCCGCAGGTAGATAAAGGTTGCTCTTCCTCCTCTCCCTGTCCTCTCCGCAGCCCGTCCTCCCTCACGGCCGCTCTCTGCCGGCGCCCCCCCCTCCCCCT
>NW_008825260.1:1252582-1253040 GCF_000699105.1 Pygoscelis adeliae
CGGCGGCATCCCCGTCCTCCTCCCCGTCCTTCCCTCCCTCCCTCCGCCTCCTCCCTCCCTTCCCCCGGGCGCCCTCCGCACTTTCTTCTCGAACCACCCTCGTAGGCAAACTTTGATGGGGAACCTCGCACCGCGCTGGAAAAATGCCGGTTATGAAGGGATTACTGGCACCCCAGAACACCTTCCTCGACACCATCGCCACCCGGTTTGACGGCACACGTGAGTCCGGGCTGGGGCAGCGGGCGTCGGCTCCGGGCGCCCAGCGAAGGGGATGCACGGGGGGCACTGTGCATACGATGGGAGCCTCCTCTTCCCTCCCCTCCGCCCTCCGGGGGTTTCCCTGGTATCAGAAGCCGGCAATGAGGTGGGGGAAGCGAGGAAGCTCCCAGCCTCTCCCGCTCTCCTGCCTGGCTGCTCCACAGCTTTGCAGGTGAGGAGGGTGCTGGGTCCCCCCCCCC
>NW_008825260.1:1253677-1293189 GCF_000699105.1 Pygoscelis adeliae
GGCGGACGGAGGAGAGAGCGCAGATTTGGGCCAAAATGAACTCCCTTCCCTTTAAAAACCATCCAGACATCCAAAGTGGAGGAAAAACAAACTCTGATTTGAGTCACTGTCAGCTGTTTCTTGACTGAAAACGTTGCAATCTAACGGGTTTGATATCTTCTTGATTATGTATCTATCGGCATTTTCTCAATGGTTCAGTTAGTGTGTGATTAAGACAACTGAACTGTGATTACTGTATCAATAAGCTGTAAAATGTCAAGAAAATGATATAGTTACTGAGACCACTTGCAGAGAAGCACAGAGCTGCACTATAACTGCTCTGCTAGTCTGAGGATACATAGCTAATTATGATTCAGTGCTGTATTTAACTGATACTTCGTTATAAAGCAATCCCTCTTAAGGCTACTTAGATATTCCTTTGACTACGGAAATCAAAGTCCTTTTCCCCCATCCTCCACCCTTTTATTTCTATAAAGCATATGGGTATTATTTACTGCATATTGAAGCATGCAGCTCTAATAGCAGTTTTGCTGCTGATACTGTCATTTGCCAGAAAAGCAGTGCTTCCCCGCCTTGTGCTCAGGACCCTCCCCCTTTACAATGGCTTCCTTTCAAAGGATGGAGCACACAGCCTGCGAGCTGTACACACAAACATTTCACGAATTCTATATTGTTCTTCAAAGATCCAATTTAGCAAGCAACATTAGTGATGAAATGCAGGTCTTTTATTAAATAAACACTAGAAAAATGTCTAATCCCTGTGTTCTCAGTGACACTGACAGACAAGCGTGGTAGTAAGTTTACTGCTTATCTGAATTCTATAGCCAAATGTAGGTACTTTTTTAAAGCAATAATTCTACTAACCTTCGTGAAGTCAATTGGGCCAATATGTTCTTAAACAAGACAAAATAGGCCCCAGTGTCTTACTTTGAAATCCCTAATGCTAACAACTCATCTATTTTTTCCTGGGTTGTAATTGAAAAAGAATGTAATTAAGTATTTAAGTACCTCAAGAAAATGCAGCGCATTATATTTTATTACAGGCAGTGAAATTTTTCTTTTTGGTTAGCATTTCAGAATTTGGCTTAACTATTAAACAGGCCTAATCTAGAAGTCGTCATTTTATGATTATCAGCATGTGAAATATTCCCAGAAGTTCACAAGGGAAGACTTTTTATGAACTATGTAGTCTTACATCTAATAAAACTTTGGAGGATGGTACTTTTCTATGGAAAACTGGTAGCATGTCTCTTAATTTAAAGAATAACATAACATCTCTTTTGGAGTGCTAGAGTAAAGTGATGAATCAACTTAATGTTTTTCTGAAAGAGTTATGTATACCAATCAATATCATAGCTCAATTTAAAATCTTCACAAATAGCTCATCTCCTTTGTTGCTTTGATACAACATATTTTTTCCTTTAAAATGATAGATTTAAATATAAAAAAATTGATTCTTTAACTGACTTTTTTCAAATAAAGAAATGCAATTTTGCAAAATGTGTATATATATCTGAGCATCAAGTAGAAGCATTAAAGCAAATTTTGTTTTCATTTAAATTGTCCAGGTGGTATTACTGAGGTTTTCAGGTGGCTGAAGCTAGAAGTAATACTGATGGCTAATCCTTGCAGGAGTCGGTCCCGTGTCTTACTAGTTTTATAGGTGATGCAGTCTGTGAAAGGAATAGAACTGATGCATGGCACTGCACCTGAGGCTGTGTTTCATAGACAACTTTGACCTCATACATGAGGATATTTAAATGTTAAAATATGGGTTTGTGTCAAAGGGCTTTTTTTTTAGTTTGTTGTTTTAACATAGTCTGTAGTTAACAGAACTCCTTTCATTTTAAGCCTCTGGGAAGGATATATTATGTTGTCATCAGTGATAGACTAATCCACCAATGCATCTTTAATCCAGAAGAGGGATAATTCTAATTCTGGGCAGTAGTGCAAGAAAGGATTCCAGATAATATTAGAAAATATGCTTTGCTTTGCACAGAACACTTCAAAAATTCATTCACATAAGTCTTTTAATTTTACTACTGCAACAATTTATGTCTAATTAGCAATTATAAATCACATCATGAAAAAATTACACATCTCAAAAAAGCCTAGATAACAACTGCTTGACAGATACTTCAGCTGCTCAGAATTCTCACGGTAGATAGTCTAGATTAATGTTGGGGTGACTCTTAGCTGTGCAGGAGATCCCAGAGATCTCCTTCTGCAAAGTTGCCATTACCTGTGTTGCATATGTGGAAGACAGCATTAAGGGTTTGCCTATCTGGACTTCCATGACAGAGCTCTTGGATCTGCCTATATGCAATTATATCTTCACCTTCTTACAACTCTGAAATGGCTTTTGTGTCCCTGACATTGTAGTTTAAGTCAATGTTTTCTCAAAGGGCTTCCCCCCGCCCCTGCCGATAACTAAGCACCAGGTTATACAAACCCTTTCCCCCCCTCTGTTAACAGTGTGTTTATGTGGCTATTGCTCACTCAGAAAACATACACATTTTCAAAGTAGCAAATTGTGGTTTGGGTTTTTGGTGTGGGTTTTGGGGTTTTTTTTTTTCCAGCTTTTCAAGACAATATTACTTTCAAGTGTGAAAATATTTCAAATATAAGCCTATAATTAACACCCCCAAATATTATGAAACTAAATGTCTGAAGTTATTTACTTCACTTCAGGCTTTTGAATGGAAAATTTGTACATTTTTGCTTATTATCCCTATTTAGATTAGGAGAAGCATTCAGAAATGGTTGCATGGTAGAAAATTATTGCTTTCTCACATATGAATATATATAAAAATACATATTCTGTATGTACTATTTATTTATTCAAATAGATAAATCCACACCAGAGGTGGTTGTTTCTAGAAATTTGTGATACTTTCTCAGACAGGAAAGCTAAAAGAGATTCAACAAATGGCCTCATTAATTCATATTTTAAAAAGCACGAAATTTTGTGTATGGTTACACTATAAAATGGCAGCTGAAGTTCTATAATTATCTCTTGTGTCTATCAAATATGATCAGTTTCCAAATTAAGTGTGTACTTCCACATCCTTATTAACAATCTTGTATGATCAGTCTAATCTGAAGATCAAGCTGAGTTAATTCCTTCTTGCTCACTGTCAATGGTGATAATTTGATAATTCCCTATTTGTAGAACAACTTCTACATTCAGATTTGTTTTCCAATTAAAAACTTGCTCAAGTATTAACAAACAGAACTTTGTACCCAAGCAGCAATTTTCACAGCTTTTTTTTTTTTTGTCTTTACCAATCACATGGATTCACTTTTCCTGTTGCTTTAGTTACCCCTGAGGGGTGATCAAAAGGTACCTGATGAGAACATACAGGTTTAAGCATATCAAATTTAGTGGCAGTGTGCTTCCACTGGCATCGTGGGTAGAACCAGGTTGTCTCTTTCGAATAATCAGCAGTTGGTACAGAACTGAAAGCCTTTGTATACATTGATCTTCCCACATTGCAGGGGCAGATAGCTTGCATTCCTCCCCCGCTCCCCCTCCGGCCACCCCCATGATTTGCTTTTCATGCTTACCTCTGGTGAGGTCTGCCAGGTTGAGCCAATGCACTAACACTTTGTGCAGCTTTGTCGTTAAATTCTGTGTCTCATTCAGATTGAATCCTACCCTCTCTAGACTAGTCAATGTGCTGCTTAATTATAACGTGGTTGTCACAAAAACTTCAAAGGCAGCAAAGCACTTCCTGGCTACTGATGCTACTCAGCAGTTCACCCCCAAACGGGCTCAAGGAATTGCAACAGTGTCAGGTGTAGGAAAACAACGGCTGAGCTTTCCAGGTGGAGGACCGTATTGACTAGACTCCAGGACCAGAATGGTCAACCTCCCAAAGACAAAAGCTTGTGACCAAAGAAGGGTGAAAGGCTCAAACTATGGCAAGCACTGATCAACGTTAAAGAGGCTTCCAAGCAGTGTCAGTGGAAAAGCTGGAGGCGTGTCAAACCCTCCCTCTGAAGAAGTGGAAGTGCAATGGAGATGGTCTAGTTCTTTCTGCTACAGATCAAGTTAGTCAGCTAGAGGAAAATTTCCAAAGATACATATATAGTTTTTCTTCTGTTATGCAGAGTCTTTTTGCCTGTTTGCTTATATCCTTGGATAAGTAAATAATGTGTTGTTTTGAGTGAATCCTGTATTTGTCACTGCAAGAGTGTACTGTTAACACAAGAAAAAATCTTGCTTGCTCAGAGCACAAAGAAAGCAAATGCTTTCCTTTCTGTACTTGTCTCTGTAAGACATGGCCTGAGCTCGATGTAGCTCTGTTACTAAAAAAAGGCAAATGTGATTTTGAATATAAATCAGGGGTCAGATGTTGGAATCTGTGTTGTGCTGTTGCTCTTCGCTGGAAGTAACCAAGAGGCTAGATTAAGCAGCTACTTGAAAAATCTTTTCCTCTTCTTTTGGCACACGTGTTGGGGGTGTAGAACCTCATAATTTAAGGTTGTTTTATTTGGATGATCTTTGCTTTCAGCAGCTATAGTAATTTCTGATTCTAACTTGAGCTGAAGTTGGACCTGAAAGACACAATTGGAGGGGTTCAGAGGCATCTTAGGATGACACTTCTTAAGTAATTCTTGAGTTCTGGTCCTAAGGATCTGGTTCAAGGAAAAAAAAAGTGTGCAGGTGCCATTTTTAATACCTAGTCACTGGATTATTCTTTAAAATCATGAAAATTTGTTATTACTGTATGTTTTATTCAGAGAACATGTTATTGCTAGAGAAAATACTGATGTATTCAAATTGTCAGGTGGTGTTCTCTTTTTTTTCACTAGACAGAAAGAACTTAGAATCACAATCCTGCAGCGCACCCATTCAGAAGGCTATGTAACTCATTAAGCACACCACTTTTAAGTCTATGGTTCCAGGTTAATGCTTGTAAATGTAAAGTTAGACTAGTTGCCCACACTGTTATTTCAGAAGTAAACTCTGTATTTGAATTCAAGATGAGCATTTGAAATTTAAGAGTGGAAAAGAGTCATTAAGTAAGGGATTTTTTTTCTTTTCTGAATAATACAAAAATATTATCTCACTATTGTTTCTGGGTAGAATTTTACATGTGAGCCTAAGAAACCTGATACTCAATGCAGTGATCAAAACCAATGTGTATATTTGAAGTGACATATATTTGAATGAATTTATACTTTGTCAATGGATTACAGAAGAAACTCTTTAGAGGGTTTTTAAATCTTAGATGATTATCAGAATTCCCACTAGAGATGTTCTGTAAATCTACTCACTTTTTCTTCTCCAAATGTATGATACTATTTTCTTCTCTGATAAATTTCAATGAGTAAATAAGTTTGCTCTAAAAATAGATTTATCTTATTGTTATCATTGCATTTATACATTCAACTTCTATTTTATTCTATTTTTATTTTGTTTATGCAGGTAGCAATTTTATACACATTTCCAGTCTTTTTGGGTGCAAAGAAAATGTGCTCAGAGTATTGTTCAGAGCAATAGAACAATAGAAATACAACAAAAACACTGCCTCGAGCACGTGTAAAACTGTAAGCAAAAATATATGCATTAATATATGACAATAAATCAGGAAACGTATGGGTTTACAGAGCATTAACTACTGTTAGTACTATTCTGATGTAATGTATTTTTGAAAGGGAAGTTGCACGTATTGCATCGGCTGTAGCCTGGAAAAGGTAAACACAGGCAATTGCTACAGTAGTTCTGCATTTTCACAAGCTAGCTTACCTTACCTCATATTAAAGTGACTAGAAGTAAAGAGCAATTAAGAAACAACCTGCTCCTAAAGTAATGCTGTTTCCTGCCCACTCAATCTAAAAATAAACAAACATGAAAGAGAGAAAAAAGAAAGTGGGGGAGAGATAAAGAAACAAACGAAGCATTCTCAAACTGCAGACAGGAGAGAGACTTCCTCAACAGTAAGAAAAGTCGTCTTTTGGAGTTTCTCTTGCCAAATGCTTCTGGCTCCTTCTGTTTTCCAGGACCGATAATAGTATTCAAAGGCTTTTGAACAGGTGTTGTTCTTAAAATACTAGCATATTCAACATTGAACTTGACATTACATACCTTCTGAGCATCCCTAAAGCTTAATGCTGGGCTGTCTATCATTTCAAGGACAGCCAAAGACAGCTGTCTTATGTTATGGAGAAACATCTTGTCTTCCCTGTTCCCTGTTGATCTTAGATGCAGGACTTAAGAAAAGTGGTCCACTATCTTATGGTGCTGCAATGATTTGCCCCTTTTCAAGGAAGGGTGATTTGTTTGTTGTTGGGGTTTTCTTGTTTGTTTGTTTGTTTGGGTAGGGTTTTTTTTCCCCTCCTCACAAGTCACCTCTTCTATTTTCAGTGGTTGCTTAAGACTAAGTGTAGAGCTTTCTCATCCCCTGAGAGAAACCTAGGTTGAGTCAGTTGTCCCTGGGTCTTCAAGAAACAGTTTTCAGCAGAACGTATTTTTGAGAATTCATGACCAATTTAATTATTTTCCATTAATGTTTTTAATCAGATTATATAAAAAGCATTCAGAATTCTGTTGTATTTTATCCTTAAAGCAGCAATGCTTCTTTATGAAGATTAGTGAACTCCAATAGGAACACACTTATTTTGCGTAAGGAAGAAAGCAAATAAGCAGTAATAAGGATAGCCAAGGCAACTGTCCTAAAAGACTTCCAAAGTGTTCCCTCTCAAGTGGAATGAAGGAGGTAACTGGTTCTATAGCTGAGTTTGTCCATCCTTGAGAAATTAGGAAAAATATTGAAAATACAAGTAAAACAACTGCTAGTACCATCTAGGTTTTTCACAGAATTTTGTAATGGCAAACTGGCAACATGCAAAGTCAATTTTTTGGTAAAAATGAAAGAAAATAAAGCCCAGTTTTAAAAATTTCTGGCCTAACTCTACTTTCAGTGAAGCCGATACAAAATTTATTCCTGTTATAATCAATTTTTTTACTTCAGTGAGAACAGAAGTGTTCAGGTACAACTTTTGTCATGGTGTGTTAAATTTTGCAAATCCCTGAGATAGCTTTTAGCAGTTTTGCAACTGTTTTGCAAAGACAAAAGTCTGTCTCTTTCTTAGAGTGACTGCAGTTGTATCTTGCTGAGCTCATTCAAATTGTATCAGTATCTTAGGTAAATGAATGAGGAGTGTGGCCCAAGACCTTAAATGACCTTTCCATATAGTACCTTAGCTTTTCCTATTTTTTCTAGTAAAGGTATTAAAAAAATATTCATGCACTAAGTACAAAAAATTTTCCTTAGTACCAAACACAAAATAGAAATGCAAAAACCTTATGTCTGTGTTTCAGGAAATATGAATTTATGCACTCTTAAGAACGAAACATGAAATATCAGGAAATTATCTCCTTTAGAATTCACAGTATTTGACAAATAGTTGAAAGAAGTTAACACAAGTTATAATGGAGAAAATTATTCATAGATCCAACAAATGGGGGGGGGGAAAAAGAAAATTTGTTGTCACAATTTTTTTTTTTAATAGATCAGTAATAAAAGTGTAAATGCATCCATGCATTGAGTCTGGGTTAAACCTTTCTTGTGTCAAAAGAAGAAACAGAAGAAAAACAACTGACTCAATACAACTTGAGTATTCTTTAATAAAGACATTTAATCTATCATTACTTTTTAATGTTACCATAAAGAAAAAATAATGCAAGAGGTCTTGTTTACAATAAAGGAATTAAATGTCAGTATTTAAATGTTTTACCTTTGGGGGGATGTAGGGAGTTTTGAGGTATTATTATACGAAGCTGTAATTGTTCCCTTTTGAAGAGAAAACAGCTTCCAGTGTGCCTGCATTGAATTCACTTTTTCTCTAGGCGTTACTTATGACAGCTAGGAGTCCAGGTTCCAGCTCTTAAGACTTTTAAGGGTTGAAAGTTGCCAGGGTTATTTTGATTTTCCTTCAATTTGAACCTATAGAAATAGAGATTCATGTGGACAGCATGGACCTGAAACTCATTACTACAGCTTTTTTTGGTGCCCTTTTCTTTTTGCCTTCCATCTCCCTCAACAGCTTGTTATGATACGTGACTAGACATCTTATTCCAAATGTATGAAGGAGAACTCTAAGCTGGTCATTTTGTCATTTATTTGATTTTTACGACGACAAAATTGTCCTAAGACAAATAGCATGATGATTTTTTTTTTCCTAAATGTCAGATATCTCCTGTGATGAGAAGAGCATGTTTTTGCATAAATTGTGCCTTTTCTTACATTTTGGAATTATCGACGATAAGAAACATAATGTGAATATTATATTGTTTTAGAGGAAAATATTTTTGTAGGAAAAACAAATTCTTCGTGGAAGATCAAACACCTTTGGTGGGTAAAAGAACTTCAATAAATTAATAATAATCACAGTATATCACCAATAAGTTGATTTTTTTTAATTATCTAAATGAAAATACACAATATTTTAATCTATGTCTTTCTTTTGAATATGTGGATTAAGCTTGTAAGATAAGATAGTCATTGCAATTACAAAACTGGATTCTTTATTGAGTTGAAAGATCTTGAGGCTAGGAGTTTGCACTTTTCCACTTCAAGAACAGCGGGAAGAAGCATGCACCTAGTGAAACCTGCCATTATAGAACCATGTGTTAGGCATTTCAATAATTAAAATGTCAATGTAGAAAAGTATAGTTAATAAATCCTAATGGAAGAGGTTGAGCTACACATTTGCCAAGAATAAGGGAAGTTAACAGGATCACTGATTTTCAGAGGAAAATATGTAGCTATATGTTGTGACTGTTTCAGTGATGTAGTAATATGGCAGCATGGAAGGAAAAAGGTGAGAGAATAGTTACACACTATATTTTGGGGGCTATTCAAAATCTTACTGTAAATTAGTCTTTGTGATTTTAAAAATATATTGTGGGCTTTAATGGCCCTGTTTTAAACAGAGCTGTCCTACAATACGATATGGCCAAGTTACTATTTAGAAGTACTGCTTCTGCATTGGAAACAGAAAGCAGGATGCATTAGATATCCTGAATCTCTTTATCTTTTTATATTTTTACAGAAATATTTACCTAATTTTTTTTTTTAAAGTAGACTTATGAGATTTTTAGAATTCATCAGGAGAGTGGCTCTGCTGATACTGCTTTGCAGAGTATGCATCTGAGAGTGGTTAAAACACAACATGCTCCATGTATCGGTTACCAACAAATTCTTCTCTAGAACTAGGCAGAAGCTGGCTCTTGCATCGTGCTACATTGAGTCCTTCTCTAAGGAAAAGGGTGGTAGGCTTGGCTACTTCACATCAGTTATGTGAACTCACTGCAGTGCAGTATGAGACAGAAGATGGAGGATTCATCCTTTCCATCCTTACAGGTGTGCTAAGGGTTGTGCTGGTTAAAGCCTACTCTCAGATCATCTTCTGGTAGGGTGCAGGTTTGCACCCAACTATTTCCAATAGCTTTGACATCCCTATAAGAGCTTGTCATTTTTCCCTCTTTGAATCTGTGATTTTTGTCTTCAAATTCATTAGCAATTGCAGATAATTATTTGTTAACTCATTTTCCTATCTGTAGCCAGTAGCCATAAGTGATATGTGCATTGTGAAAAAGCAAGCTATTCTCTTTTAAGATGTATTAAAAGCCTTAAGAAAAAATAGATTATAAATGACCTTAAATACAAAATTGATTTTTTTTAAAGTTTTATTTACAGTATGAACTGGAGTGGTGAATGGTTTTCAGAGGAAAGAGGTAGTCTTATGTGGTAAAGGGTACGAGCCATCTTTAGCCAAGAAAAAGAAAAGGAGGGAGCAGCTGCGAAGAAGCAGTGATTGACTGGTGGGAGTGCTGAGTTAGCAGCAGGTAGTGCTTTGGAATGAACTAAATGGCAGTAGCACTGTGGGAAGTTTACTTCGGTGCAGAATACAGTCAGGGAAATGTTACTATGAATGAGTATAGTCGCAAGAGGATTAAAAGCACTGTCTTCTCTCTTCTCAGAGAACAAATTACCTGTGGTCCTACCTAGTGCTTGGTGGAAAGCCATATGGCAGTCTTAGGTGTCACAGGCCAATGTGTCTTCATTATCTTCTTGGTGAATGTTTAGCCACTAAAACTAATGAATTAAAGTCTTCATTTCATCATATTGTAACTTCTAGCTGGTTGATATGAGGAAAGGAAGCAATTAAAAGTAAGTTAGGTAGTTGGCTTGGTGAAAAAGCATGGTAAGGATTGACTATGACAACTTGTTTTGTGTTTTGTTTTGGGGTGTTTTGTTTTTTTTTTTTAAAGGACCACCTTTATAAATGATTACTTTTGAGGAACCAGGTTTTTTGTTTGTTTTGTTTTAACTGATTTTAGGTTTTTTGTGTGGATGACTGGATAGGACGTGACCTTATTTCTTCATAAACTTGCATATAGTATGTCTGAAAGTCTGCTGTGGTTCTCATGTTTGCCGTCTGTCCTGCCCCTCTCCCAGAAGTTTCCACTCCTACTGTTGGGGTGGATCGGATCTGACTAAACAGCTGCTGAGCAGCTACAGATTGCATCCTGGCAGTGAACAGTCCCAGCTTAACTCCATGCGTGGGGCTGTGAATTACAGCAATTCAGTGCTGCTTCCCCAGGCAGCTGATTGATCCCTGCAGCAGAGGCAGCGATCAGCAAGAGTCAGGATGGACAGGTGGAAATTACTGCAGACATTTAATCTCATTAGTCATAATTCTTACACAAATAAAACGGGCAGCTGTTGAGCTGTTTTCATACTGCTATGAGCAGGATCCAGATGGGGACCTGGGGTTTTGGTTCCAATTGCAACTCAGTGCTAATAACCGAAGCAGATAGTGGAAGCAGTAACTCTTGGAAAAATGCAGACTTTGTTACCTCCCTCTAGTTGGAGCTATCTGAATTGCTCTTTTTCCCCTGCTTTCGTCCTAGCTAAACAAAACAATTATGTATTAGAGGTTCACTTCCTTTTGACCCCAACAGTATCTTCAGAAAAGCAATTTTCTATCTGGACCTTCCAACACCTTGTATTTCGGGTATGTTTATAAATACAGAAACATATATACAGGTGATAACATGCTTTAATTACTCAAGAAAGCATGCTTCAGTTAGGAGTAGTAGTTCATGTATTCATCTTTCTGCTGAAGAGAGTCTTCTGGGAATGATTGCTTGAACTGCCAGGGCAGCTGCAGGCCTTCTGTTTGTGTCTTTTGTGGTGAATAATTTTAACATTACTAATTTCTGCTGTCTTTTTTTGTGGGTTTGTTTTTTAAACATAAATAATCATAACCTGATGTGGTATCAGTCTCACCTGAAATATAACAAATTGCTGAAGTAAGAACTTCATATAAATAGGTATGATCACTCACAGAAATCGGGAAACAAGGAAAAGATTTCCTCCAATGCAAACAACAGTCAGAGGGGGGAAAAGAAAAACAGCCACTATATGCATCATTAAGTAAGGTGAAAAGTATAGGTAAATTGTCCAGCTGACAGTTTCACAAGTGAATAGTACCAGGAGTGTCTCTTCCAGGGAAGCAGGAGACCAAATTCAGGGAATTATTAGCTACCTAAATAAATAAATAATCTGGAACTATAGTCATTCATTCACCTTTTACCTTCGTTCTGCTTTTAAAAACACATTTCCCTTTATGAATTCTCTGTAGGCAGTGTCTTCCCACTGAAAGGAAGACAGACAAAGGCCAGAAAGCCCAACAACAGAAATACTGTATGACCCACACCATGATGGATAGATCTTAATAAGCCTAGTACTGGGAGATGAGTGAAATAATTACAAGTAAAGCTAAGAGGTTAGAATTAATTGGGGGAATTACACTAGGTTTTTTTCCCCAGCCTGATGTGGTTGATATTTTATATGAACTGTCATTAAAAAAGAATACTTCCAGGGGTACAATTAAATGTTATGAGACATTTTCTGCCACCTTTACACATTCTGTTCTATGTCGGGCTGACTTTCTGAGATGAGCGAGAATGGTGAGAAACAGCTTTTTATATTTATAGCAAGAAGGTATTTTCTCCTAACCTTTTTGATGGTCAGAAGTACATAAAATTGATTGCTCATGTTTAATTAAAATGTACACAGTAATTATTCTAATGAAAATATTTTTCTAAAGTGAAGTTAATGAAAAAGAATCTTTGTAATGGTGTTTTAGTTTGATAGTTGCTGTTTTTCCAGCTATTAAACTTTAACATATTGCTGTGCAGAACACAGTGATTTTATTTCATCTGTTTTAATGCTCAGAGTATTGTAGCAGTTTGCATAATGCTTGAACATTTTGGTGTTCATTTATCATGGTTAATTCGTGGCTTCCAGGGAGAGTTTGTGAATGGCACAATAAACTAAACGTAGTAATAGAATAGTTTGCTCTTGAAAGCAGGTGCTTCCTGACAGCTTTTCAGGCTTGGCAAGCAAAGTTTGTGGCAGTAAACCTCTGCAGTGAGCATTCTGATAGCTTGGCTGTGGAAAAAAAAAAACAAACCCCGAATCTTTGCTTTTTGATGGACCTCACCAGTATCTTCTTTGGTACATAAGACAATGCTGTCTTGGGCAATATGACATGGAATATCTCTCGGGCTGAGAATGCAAAGTGGGAAATGCTCTCCAGCCAGACTCAGTCCAACTTCATGGCATGGCGTTCTGCTGCAGGGAAACACCAATGCCTCTCTTGTTCCAGGAACCTGTGTGCCAGATTAGTATGTGATTAGCAGATCAAATATCAGGGCTGGCAGCTACATATAAAATATGGGCACCTGACAGGAAAGGGTCCGAAGTACTGCACTGTGTGATATTCAGGGATTATGAGACAAAAGCCAAGAGCTGTTCTTTGTATTATCAAGAAGGTAAAATAATACCCAGAAATAAAACAAATTGTATCCATAGAAATTCTATATATTTCTGCCAGTACTGCTACTCCACACTAAGGGATATGTTTATTGTGGTCATTAAATTCCCAGTGCTTCCTGAATGAATTTGTACTTGCACTTATAATCAAGCATATGGCATTATTATGAAAAACAAAACCAAAGCCTCCTGTTGTTCTGAACCAAAACATTTATCTTCAGTTTTTAATTATCTGAAATTTTGGATCAATTCTGCAAATTTATCAGGTTTTAAGCTTAAAAAGTAATTTTCAGAAGCTTTTTGCATTTTGTTACTCAAGAAAGGTCACGATGATCAAAATAGTTTCAGGATCTCTAGTACCATCTAAATAGTTCAGTTGCTCAAGTGTAGTGACAAAGGACTTGACAATTGTAACAGAAGACAAACAGGGAAGTTAGAAGAATGAGGGATGTATCTTATTTCCACAAGTGCAAACTACTGCAAGAGTTATAGTTATGAGACTTTCATAACCAAAAGTCACCCTTGCACCATATCTATTCCATTCTTGCCATGAAAGGGATGTATTTCACACCCTTAATTCTTTCTGTAGGATACTTACTTTATGTGAATGGCTTATTGTACATGAGAAGCATGTTCCTATCCTTACCCTGTATTTCCAAAATTATTCATAGAAAGATATCCTAACAAGACCAGTCTAGCATAAAAGGTTAAACTTCACTTAAACTACACTGGTGACAAACCTGAAGGAACAAAGCACAGAACTAGGTAGTCTAGGTCACAGAAACTCATCCTGCATTAGAAACAGATATCATCTCTCTTTTTCTAATCTTGGAATGTTCTCAATCACAGACTTTGAAGAAATGAAGAGGATTTTTCATGACAAGGGATTTGTAACAACCTACGCTAGGATGAAACAGCATGTCTATAAAGAGGCATTCTATCTTCACTTGCAACGCATATCTTTCACAACATTAATGCTCAGTCAGCAAGACAAAAACTTGTCATATAAATATTGTTTTAAATGTCCAGGATAAAAAAATATTCCTATAAAAATGTACTTTCTACTTTCCAAAAAGTTCTTCTAATAATGCAGCTTTCAGACCAAAAGTAAAAAGAAAATTACATAAATGTTTAAAAAGAAAAGGAAAACCAAAACTAAAAGAAGAGAACCCAGGGAAGTGACTGTTAAACAAACAAGCCTAATATAAACAAAAATGTGGCAGTAATTAATTTTTATATTTTATCACATTGACGTGTTTGTTATTTCATAACTTCAGGATTGCTATGTTGTGTTCTAGCACACTTTGTGAAGCATCAGGAGCACATAAGGAGTCAACAGTGGTTTTTACTGGTATTGACTCCGTTTTCTGAGGCACAGCTGAATTTGTTTTCAGTCTACTGAAAACAAAAATATAACTACTATGAATACGCTAAGGTGTCATGATCTGTCTTCCTGTTGTCAAAATCAAGACCAGAACTTTCTAGCAC
Organism: Pygoscelis adeliae; assembly: GCF_000699105.1. Classification (NCBI taxonomy): domain Eukaryota; kingdom Metazoa; phylum Chordata; class Aves; order Sphenisciformes; family Spheniscidae; genus Pygoscelis; species Pygoscelis adeliae. Next base: position 1,268,023 of record NW_008825260.1, read on the forward strand.
ATTACCCATATGCACTTACTTAATTTGTTTCTCTAAGGTAGTTATCTTTTGCAGTTCCTTCCACTCAGACTAGGTACCAGCAGCCCAACCTGCATTTCTACCAAAACAGTTCTTGACTTGGCTCAGGTCAGTTGGAAAATTCCTTTTACTAAGTATGATAGAGCTGTCCTCAAAGTATGGGGATGTTCAGTTGCTTACTTGTTCACCAGGCTAACTGTTTAAGTACTGAGACTTTTTATTTCCATGAATAATACACAGGCTTCATGGGTTTCTCATGGGAACTACAATGCTAGCCTGAGTTCTTCTCCATAACTGGAATATAAACTTAAGTGATGAGAAATGTGAACCTTTATACCTAGTCCTGAACTTGCCACTTTTAATAAGCAGTGATCATGGGATTAAATCAAAGGGACATCTAGAAAGTTTCTTTGTATAATCCTTTTTTTAATTTTTTTTGTTGTTGTTGCTTAATTTCACAAAGTGCTGAAATTCTAACATCTAAAATTTTTTAAAGTATCAGATACAAAAATCTCTCTTCAGCTCTTGCAAATATGTGAAAGTGATTTTGTGTGCCAAAGAACCAATGAAGCCTTGCTTCGCCTTGCAGTTGAGTTCCTATATGAATTTTCTGAAATCCAATAAAGTCAAGCTGACACTGAAGCTTTGTGAAAATGGGGCATGAATAATTTCTCTCCTGGTTGTTTTGTGAAGCTTATAGTATCTCATCACCCTTCAGACCTCTTCTCCCTTGTTAAATATTGCTGAAAACAGGCAGGGGATTTAGTGTCGAGAAGGGAAAAGATGGGGGGGGAATCAGATGTGCATGGGTAACACACTCACTTATGTTCTGTTTGCTTTATTACAGAAAGCAGCAACAGATTAAAACTTTCTTGAGAGATTCAGCAAGCATGGGCAATCCGCAGCAGTTTAAGTACCACCCTTTATTACACTCAGAAATAGATGCTTAACTGACTGCATTGATGCTTTCCAAGTTCAGACGTATTTGGCTTCAGTATCCTAAAAGAAATGCTTGCTACAGTAATTCTGAATCTATTGCTATGAGAGAAGAAATTAATCAATTGTAATGATGAGAAGATGTATAACAGTCATATGTTAGTTTTCCTTCTTGCTATTTTAGATATGAGCCTTTTCTCAGAACTGCCTTCCTCCCTTTTTAGCTAACAAATTTCTCAGTCAATGTCCCTCTCACAAGTGTGAGTGGAAGGACTGAAGATGGGCTTTGTGACAATTGGATATTTGGGAGTGGGCTTTGAGTGATTCACTTGATTCGCTTTCCTGATGAAAGAAACTCTGAAAGGTATGGTTAATTTGGGACTATTTTTTTTCCTTAACTGGTTTAAGTTATTTACAGAATGGAGTAGGGGAAAGTGCTTTTCTCTCTTTTGACTACAGAGGAAATGTTGCATTCCTAATCTTTAGTGCTACTTGGATGCACTTTAATTAGAGGTCTAAAATAGACCTTATGACTACCCTTCATAACTGCATAAAACTTATGATAAGAATCTCTTAATAGCTCCTGTCAAATATCTCACGTCTGGAAACAGTGGAATCAATTATGTTTGAGAGTTACCTTTTTTCTGGTTTTATGGAAGGATGTCATAAAACACCGTCAGAATTATGCCTCTTTCTCTTAAGAGGACTGATGCAGAGAGCGAAATAGAGTGGTCAAAAACAAGGCCACTTTGGTTTTTGTCTTGCATTTTTTCCATGCATCTGCCTGAAGCAGATGGAACTTAAGCTAATTTCATCAATAGAAATTACTGCCTAAGTTAACTGGAATAATTTATTTGTTTGAAACAGTTTAGAAATAAATGACACTTAAAGCAGTTATCTAGCAACATTCATTTTTACACAGTTTCAGTTAAACCATAGATTATCACACAAAATGAAGCAGCTGGGGGTAGCTGTGACGCTTGAGAAAGGAGACAAATTTGTATCCATAAATTTAACCATCTGGGTATGGGGAGGACTTTTTTAGGTATGTGTGATATAGGTAGCAGTCTCAATATGCACATAATGCATTTTCTGATAATTAAACCGTATTCAGTTATTTAATGCCTTTACTATTGCTGAATAGTGTTTTTACCTAAAAATATAGTTAAGGGGTATGAACTTAACTGGTTTAGTGATGGGGATCATAGTCTGGTTCCTTCTTGTATTTCTTTTTTTTTTTAATACTAAAATAACAACTAATCTAATGACCAATGAATTGCACATTGCGAGATACTTCTAATCAATCATGCAGTCTTTGGTGAGTTGTCCCCATGAAAACCATTTCTTCCTAAAATAGTAGCATTATCTGGCATGCAGTGTCAGAACATCTTGTACTACAGTATCTGTTGTTCTATGCAATGTTAAAAATGCTATCAAACTAGTTTCCACATAAACTGAACCACCTTGTATACCATAAGTATTTTAAAATAGTTTTATCCACTGGTAGGAAAAGCTATGTAGTTATATCATGCACTTATAAAAATCAGCATCAAAAAATACTTGCTAACATTAAAAGGATGTGGGTTCCAGTTTTTCCTTCAGAATTGATGACTGTGGAATGTCAGAGCTTTACTAATAGGGAGTAAAAATAAGAAAGTTTAGTTCGTTTGGCCTGTATTTATACTTCCACGTGTGGAAATTGGGTAATAAGGAAGAAGCCCTCCTGACAATTCTCAAAACACAGATACAAAATTAGTTTATACATAATCATCCATCTCTGATGAGTCAGCATGCAATTTATAATTTGTAGTGCATTATTTTTTTATAAGTGACTTCATTCTTGTGAATATTCACCAGTAATTTTCAGACAAATCTAAGGAGTAAAGTCAATTTTAAATTAAAATTTGAAACTTCTGGAGGACCAAATGTTTCAGTGTCTTTATTATGAATGCACTTCCTAAATGGATTTCTAGACATGGGAAAGGGACAGGCAGCTCCAGATGGTGTTTTCGCCATCTGAAAATTGTCCTTCTCTCCAGTGATTAGAGCAAGGAAGCAAGGAATAAATGCCTGAAGTTTGATGGACAAAAGGGAACATAAATAGTCCTTTCTCCCTGTGACTAAATGGCCATACAAGAGGGTAGTTGTGAAGTTAAGTCATTGAAGAATATTGATCTATTTAAAAAAAAAATCTATCCATCTATATATATATAAATGTTACAGCAAGTTCTAACCACTGCAGTGATGCAATTTGAAAACAGTTCAAAGATAACATGCTGTTTCAGAGAAACCAAGTTAGTATTGATATTTGAACTTAAATCTACTGATTATACTTATCACCAGAAATTTACATCTGCAGAGCAATGTATTGAAAGATGTTGGCCGAATTAAAACTGGGGACAGTATTTCACAGGGTTGCACTGATTCTACACTATGTCTGAACTTGACTCAGTTCTTAATGAAGCAAAATTGAAAATTAAAACCCCAGTATTACCCTTGTCTTTCAGTGCAGAGACAGTTAAATAGAATAGATGTAGAGACAGATGAACATAGGAAGCTGCACACCGGAGGTTACAAGGAAACATAAGTGGGTCAGGAGCGATTCGGTTGTTGTTTACCATTTATCTCATTTTAGTTCATAATCCCACAGGCCGTTGGGAGATTATAGTGGAACAGACCAGTCCTGTAACAATGCTCCATATAGTATTAATCAGGAAAGGAACCTTTTTTCCCTGAAAAACATGAGTACTGAGCACCCACCAAAGCATATGCCTCTTCAGGGTGAGCCCTGTCAGGTTTGAAACACCACCTGCTTGTCGCTGCGCGCTCTCCATCACTGTTTCTCAGGAACTTGCAAGTCCAGCCTTCAAAAAGGTAAGAGAGCTGAAAATGTAGCTCCATAGATAACATCTTTCCCAGCTAGAATATTTTCCATAGGAATGTCATCCTCATCTCTCTTGATATTGCTTGCAGCTGCGCAGGTGTTTCATTTTATGTTGTAAAAATACATGGCCAGTATTTGATGTCTGTGCTTTGTTACTTTATTATTACTTTAATTCACTAACTTATATCATGTCTCTTGTTAATGAGTTTGCATTAAAGACTGAGGTGTGGTCTGAATAGGTCTCCTAAACATCCTTTAATTTAGACAAAACCTGTATGTGTGAGCACTGTATGGTATCTGTGGTGTGTTTCACATGCCCTGGATTCATTGCACTAACCAAGGTGACCTGCCATGTCCATACGATCTGCAAGGTAGATAGAGTGGGTATGGAGACAACTGGTACAGCAGGTGCTCACCAAGCCTCAAATGGCATGAAGCATCGGCAAGACTGCCTGTGTCCTGTAGCAGCGTATCAAGTTAAGTCCAGTGAGACCAGAGTAATATGCACAGGAGACTTCATGTTTTCTGAAGATGGTAATCCACATGTTGCATTGATTGTCTGTCCATCAGTAAAGGCTTCGTCCCTGATTTCTGGATTTCCCATGGTCCTGCTAGCCATCTGCTCCTTCAGAAGTAAGTCCGTGGGACATGTATTCCAGACATATGTGGGAAATGCTGAAATTCTTCCCAGGTAAGAAGCCTGGGTAGGATAAAAACCAAATCTGAGGAGAAATTCAGATATCTAGTAGTTCTAGGTTTGTGTAAAAGGTCAGCAGGTTGGACGATCTAAGTTATACCTTCATTCTGGCTCTTGGGGCAGTTATTGTTATAAGGCTGAGTAATTAACAAAATTCCCTAATTCAATTTTCTTCCATTCCTGAAGTGAGGCATCAGGTACAAATAACTTGCAAGGGGGCTCTGAAGAATATTTAATGCATGTAAAACATTTTGAAGACGTACAATGCCCTGCAAAATGTTAGCTATTATTCCTTATTACTAAGAAATTATTTCTTTCCCAAATCCAGTAGCATGGCTATTATTTAAACAGAACAGAAGTGAGACAAATTTTTTAGCTTTTGGTTACTGCTGTGAATGAATATTTTTTTCAAACAGAGATTTCAATTAAACTGTCAAAATGTTAAAAAAAAAAAATAAATAAATTCTTTTTACCCTGGTTAAACCTAAACTTTCCAAGCTCTCTCTTGGAGTGAGTGGCCAATGTCACCAACACAATATTAGAAAATTGTCAATAGGCCTCAAGTCCCATCCCTACCTAGCAGAGCAGTAAAGTTGTGCTATGTTTCAGTGACTTCTGAAATAGTACTGACTGTTTGTGAAGCTGTGCAGTTACAGCTGTTGTTATATGTCATCCACAGAGCAATGATGAAGATATAATATTGTTTATGCAACTTCAGCTAAACAGAAATTTTGGGTTTCTCAGTTATGATGTCAGTTGTGTTTTGAGAAGCTTTATGGTTTCTACTGTAGCTACACATTCTCCAGTTATCATTGCCAAATTAGTTGAAACAGAACCAGCTTGTAGAACAGAGTGTATTTCCATGTTCTTTTCAAATTTTATCCATGCTGTTACTGTTACTTCTTACCATTTTGTGCCTCAAATACTCTTTTTATTGTCTGCTTGTACATTTTTCTTAATTGGATTTATCTGTTCATTCTGAATGCAAAGTAATTTTTTAAAACATCACAAAAAGAAACAAACTATCCTGTTGCTGTGAGGGATTCTTCTTTTTTTTTTTTTCTTTTTTTTTTTTTCTTCTAGCTACCTCATTGAACTTATGAAGTTGCAGGACTTAAGTTTTCTTTCTTTCTACCTCATATAGCCAACTACAGTCTTTCTTTGTGTGAATGCCCCACAATCCCTTTGTAGGAGTCAGAGTGATGGACAGATGGGATAGATCAGTGAAATAAATAGATGGAAGACCAGAGCCTTTTATTTGCTAAAGACTGTCAAGGCTTAAGCTCAAAATGCATACATGCTACTCTTTCAGAAACTCAGTGTAGAGAAATCCTACTATGATGAACCTATTAGAAGGCCTGTCCCTGGAATAGTAATTTTCCTTTTTCTTCCTTTCCTGCCTTCTGAAAGTATTCTCTTTTTTTTTATATCTATTTCATAGTATTCAATGTATCGTTCCATATGTACGAAGCGTTTTTCACTTTTGCATGGGGGCTGGGTGTACATAGGCATTGAAGAGCAGGATTACAAATGCCTTCTTCTGTGACCCACATGCTTTCCACCCACACAGCTGGCTGTCAGTCCAGCTGTTGTTCAGTTACCACATCCATTATTCTTGCTTAGGAAGAACTTAATTGGTTACTTGCTGATAAAGAAGCATACCCAACCCTGCCGACTCCCAACTCATTGTGGGCTGGGGCTTAGGCTCTTCCCTTTTGAGCTATATGAGTTTGTCCAAGCCCACTCTTTAAGTGTTTGTGTATAACTCATGTGAATGGTGGCTCTTCAAGACCTTGTCTTAATATGTTCTTTAAGATTTCACCAAAAAGGTCTTTAAAACACATAAAAATAAGCTTTTATGTAATCTTGCCAAGAAAAATATCTTTTGACTTGTGAAGGAAATAATTATTTCATGGGGATAAATTTGAGAAGTTCACATTTATTTAAATCTTAACCTTTAAACCCTCTGAGGAAGCATAAGTATCCACAGGACACTGCAGCTCAGCAATAGCTTATTGTTCAGACAGAAATATTTCAAAAACTCCTATGCTCATGTGCAGCCAGAAAAATATGTATTAAACCCTGAACGGTGAACCTTAAAGTCAGATTTCTATTTGCAAAGCAGTAGGGCAAAATACCTGTTTATTTTTTCTAAACACTTAATACTATAAGCCTTGTTTGCCATCCATTTTTAATAATAGCTTTTCATGTTAAGTTTTGCTATTTCTGCTGTTTCTTGGACAATTTCATACAGATTTTCAGATCAGGATGTGCCAAAATATCAGACTATAAACAATCTATCATTATACAGACATTTCATAAATAATGCATGGCTGTGACATGAATGAGCATGCATAACTTGCAAGGTAACCTTTTGAAACATTGATAAACATATGCAACAAAAATTTCTAAAAATTATTCCCACCTTTGCAACACTTACACACTGACGTAGTAAGGAGACAAAATGGAAGTTTAATACACAGAAACAAAAGAGTATTCTCAGGCATTGTTAGTTGTAAATGCAGACCATAACTATAATTTTTTTCTTTCAATCTGTTGGGGTGCTAGGTGAGAATATAACTACACTATTAGTAGTTATAAATCAACTTAAGGAAAAAAAACTGGTATCTATTCTGCTTCTGAAGATCATACTGTTGACTAGCAGTGCTTTGTGCAATACTCTATGCAAACTCTTTTGGGTGTGTTATTGCCAGATGATACACATATCAAAATGCAAAAAGTAGCATTTAAAAATAATCATTCTGCTCAAATATTGATTAAAAATGCAACTTAATTGCTTCTTACAGTTACTGATTTATCATAGAAGATAATTTTGATTTTGTTTTGTGAATATGAATCCTGAGTATTTCTTTGTCACTATTTAGATTTCTTAAGTATATTTTATATGGTGATCTTCTTAATGAAAAAAAATCCCTTTGCCTGTTATCTCTTCAAGTGATATTATGTTCCATTCACTTCTGAAATTCTGTAGACTGTAACGTGTTCTCCTTGAAAACATGTTGTTAGTTTCAATAGTTTACCTTCATGTTTGCATTTTTGTTTTAAACAATACATAATTTAAAACAATGCAAACTAGAGGCAGGGACAAAAATGTGTGTGACAAATTATTATAAAGAACACAGGCAGGGGAAAATAAGGCAAGGTGTCTAGAATAGATATGGTAGAATTACGGAAAAAAGATAATGGATAGAAGAAAAGGCAGAGATAATGAATTACGTGAACTGCCGTGACCACATGCCTATTTTTAGTGTGTATTGCTATTTGTGTCTAACATTTACTATGATTAAATCTACGCGTACTGTCACATATTTATAAAGCCATTTTCCCCTTGCTGACCAGCCATTTCATGCCTTAATTTTATTTTTTACTTTTTAACTAGGAATAATGGAGTTGGAAAGCTGTATTATGCTATAGTAAAAAAAAAGATCCCAGAAAATATAGCTGAAAGTCTCGTACAAAGCTGTAAGTCAAGTTTTCCTAAATATCACATATGATTATATCTTAGAGTCTTTCAGCCCTGTTAAATGACATGGAGAAAATTTATTTTAGTAGAGAACAAAAGATGTTTAAATATCTTGCAGCATGTATGTCATTAAGGAGGCATGTATTATGCTTTAATTCAATCAACTGCAGTTACCACTAAATTGATGCCATGTCTAATTTATGGTATACTACTGCAGAAAACCAGGATCCTGACATACCTTTCACTTTAATGATATGCAGGGCTCCAAATGCTCCAATTGTTTATCACTACACGATCATTCCTGTTTATTGTCATGTGTGTCTTTACATGTGGTAGGTGAGACATGCTTTTGGAAATTAAAGCAACACCATGCACCTTCTACTTTCCTGTACAGTCAGATTATCCATTTTGCTTAATTATAGTATAGAAAAACCATTACAAAGATATTCTACTTACTAAGAGTTTTTCAATGCTGAAAGGAGTAACAAGAACCAGCAATAAAGTGAAATTACCGTTCTAGGTCTTTCCAAAAATTGCAGTAAAAAAATATCCAGATGTACATGTAATTCTTGAATATAGCAATATTTCTCTATCAGACAGTGCTGTGCATGGTAAATAGGGGAAAAAAATCATCTGGGATTGATTGCATTGAAAAGCATAGTAAAATCCTGCATTTTTAGAAAACAAAGTGGGGCTCTGATTATTTTGTCAGAGCACACATCCTTTGCCTTTACTCTGTGTCCCAATTGCTGGTTTTCAAATTCTGTTCAGTGATTTGGTTCCTTTGATAAGTGGCCTTATTATCAGCACTGACTTCTTTCACAAAGTTGTTTTTCTTTTTGTTCTGCCTTATCGTCACACCAAACATCTTCCCACTCATCTGTCTGTAGGGAGATTTAGAATGGATTTCTGTATGTATTTCAGATCCCAAGGGAAAGAAGACATCTTAGGGATGATAAATCACATTTCTTGTGTGATTTATCTTAAATTGCTTACCAATTTAAGCACCTTAAGCAAGATTTAGGAAAGGACTTAAGCACAAACTTGACAGGAAGTGTATGTCAAAATCTTGTGGTTTTTTTTTTTTTTCTTCAATTATTACTTGAGTGGAAGAGGAAGGACATTGCATTAAGGGATGAGATTTTTTTTTTTGTTTTTCCTCTTCTGATTGTGGCCCAAGATTTGGGTTTACTGGATTATGTCTACTCAACTTATTTACTTTTGTTTTTTGAAGAGTGGACCTTTGTAATATATGTATTCCTTCCCGTTATTTCAATGAGAAAATGGCAGACATTACTTCTGTGGAAGTTAAGTCTCTATTTTTTTTTTATCCCACAAAAAAGAGGGTCCTCCTAATACAGCTGCCTGATTTTTTTCTTTTATTATTTTTCCATATTATTTAACTCAATAATCTTTCCTGTTTGCAAGTTACTCAGGGTTTGTATTGCTTTGACCAAGATCAAAATTTGATGATTGGATCTTTATTGTGTATGTATGTATAATTATGTATGTGCATTTCATAACTTCATTTTTTATAAAGGAATTTGTATGAAACATTTGAAATGAGGCTGTGTAAATAATGGATTCTTTAATTTGGAGAGCCTAACAGAATTTAAAAAAAACCAGAACAAACAGAAAAACATTTTGGAGATCTAAAAAACATTGTTTAGGGCTTTTATGAAAAAGTTTTTAAAAACTGTGTCTATTTTTAAATCCTTTCACTTTCAAAAATAAAACTATTTTTGAAGAATATTTCACTTTTACAGATCAAAAAATCAGTCTCTGGGATGAAACCAATCACAAAATTCAACCAGTATATGCAATTAGCTCAAGTTTATGCAAAGTGGCTCAGGGGGCACTTGTTACTTACCATGCTTCTTGTTGTTCATAGTTTACTTTTTGCTAGGTTTAGCTTCACTTACAGAATATGTCAAAAACAGTTTCCTGGCATACACTGTATTCTAGGATTATCTTCTGCACTGTGGTGTGTCTCAGTGATAATGAAGTAACATCACCATAGTAATTACACTAAGTAGTGTTGCTGATTTATTTAATGCTCTCTTATCTATTTTAACACAGTATAGCAGGTGGAAATCGGAGACAACCTGCCATCAACAGAGTGGCCCTCTGGTGTGTTAGCATTTCTCTGAGAGCTACACAGATAGTAGATAGATCATAATAAATACAAGTAGTTATATGGAGTTTAAGAATCTGTGTCAAAGTGGAGATAAATAGATAACACAATGGTGTTATCTATTCTGAGTCATCAGAGTCATCAAATAGATTCAGAACTAGAGTCCTAAATGACAAAAGAGTCCCCCAACAAGAAAAAACATTGTGGTTTTTTTAGTCCATGTTACATAGTTATTTTTGTTTCATTTAGATGCGGATACCAAGATTTGTTTAGAAAGTGAATATGTGTACTTATGAATATATAACTTGGATTAGATTATATTTTTATGAATATACTTTTAAAAACAAATTTAATAAGTAATTTATCACAGAAGTATTCTGCTTTGGTATATAATCTTTAGGAGAAGGAGGAAAAAAGTCTGTGAAAACAAACTTTAAGGAATATAATTATTAATAGTGGTCATAAATCCATAGATTTGGGTAGGTTCTAAATGCTAATGGAGATTAACATGCTTTTCTTTTCTAATCTGTATATATGTTGCTGTGATTCTCTATTTTCGAATACTCAAAATTCAGTGAAATTCTCTCTCCCTTTTCAGAGCAAGATGCTTTTTTTGGTTTTAGAAAAAGAGTTTATGGGAGTTTTTCAATTGTTTCGGTTTTTTTCATTTTCTTTCCATACGGTCGAGGTTTTGAGTCACACACTAGCTGGTGCAATAGATAATTACCTCAGCATTCAAGATAGCTCTTGAAAGCTTTTTCATAAAACCTTCCTGGGCAATATGCAGAGACAGGAGCTATCTCAGGGTATTGCTGGTTGCCAGTTCAACTACGATTTAGTGAATGGACATTCTGTTTCTCTGGATTACTGCGAGAACAACATAGACAACTGTCTGGATGAACAATTCACAGCAAAAAGTGTTCAGCAAATACCACTTTTTATTTTCTTTTTGTTTTTAACTGCACATGAAACGTCTGTGATCAGATTACACTGTACACGCATTCAGTATCTGAGAAATTCCACACTTGGGCCTATTTTTTTAACTTCCTGAGCTTGATTGCAACTTTGGGAAGGTTCCTTACAGGCATAGCAATTAGCAAGATGGGGCCTAACTTATCTGCAATTTTGATCTGTGTCCCAGTGCAGAGCCCAAGTACCTGCTCATCAGTGTGATTAAGGAATTCACAACCTCTCAGTCATTATGTTCGTGGCTCCAGCTGTCTAGGGTGAGATAAGCTATGTTTCCTTGAAACATTCGTGACATTTCTGTAAAAGGGGACAGAATCTTTTTTCAGGTCAAGAGAGTCTGTATTTCATGTATAATTCCAGCAAGCTAACTCTGCTGGAGAATGATTTTAAATGAATTTCAATTTCACAAATAACAACAATAAGGCCAGTGTCTGCAACCATTCCCTTAAGCCATGGTCTAATAATTACTGCACAAACAGCCATGGAGATTTACAGTGCTTGTACTCTCTCGGGGGTGATTAGTATCTTCAGAGCGCAGCCAGCGTGATGGATCTTATTAGTGTTCTTGATATGTTTCTGTGCAAAATCAGCCAGCAGAACTTAATCTATCTTCTGTGAGCTTTGTAGTGAAGTGGTGAGGAATGCTCAGGTGCTCTTTCTGCTGATTGAGACAAGAGGTCATGGTTTCACTGGGTGAAGATAGATTTGGGGAGGAAGGCAACAACTTAGTACTGATCATCTTATAATGACTCTGCTTAGTACCTTATACCATTAATAATTCTGTTCGTTAAAGTGGAGCCATTTGCAGAGCAGACATATGCTAAGCCAGAAATGATGAGGATGAGCGATAGTAGTAAATAATCTATGTGGAGCTCTGTTTCTTCCCATGGTGGTCTTTTCCATTACTCCCAGTAGAATCCTGGAAGAAGAAAAGCAGCTGCTTCTGTGGTGCTGCTGTTCTTTAGAGGCAGGCAGGTAGTTGAAGGAAAATAGTAAGGAGCAACTGAGGCCTTGATAGCTCCATTCTCTATCATATATTACTGACTGTGAGGAGAAAAAAAAAAAAGGAAAGGGCCTGGCACATCTTTCTTTCTTATCCTCTGTTTCCTTCCCTAGATCCCAAAGACAGTGGAAACCAGATTTTATATCTTGGAGGGAACACATATTAAGTGCTCTGACCTGCTTGGTGTAGTTATTGCTGCCTGTTACCTAAAGGGAACTGCGAATTGCAAGATGTAAATCCAATTCAGCATGAAGGAGGAATGCAGAATATGGCCCATTTATTTTTAAGTTTGAGGAAATCATTAAAGCAAATTTGTTGTGGTTTTCACCCTGCTCTAATTACAACACAGAATACTTCAAATGTAGTTATTGCCAGATCTATTTGCATATTCAGTGTAAATTAAAATAATCATCCTGATTATCTGTCAAGATATATGTAAAGTGATCATAAAATAGATGGAATACAGTATTCCTTTTCTTACTATAATAAGTTGCCTAAAACTGAAGTGTTATGGTCCCAGGAGTGATATATGGCTAAATATTAATCTATGAACTTGAAATTACTTTTTCACATCATGCTTATAAGTCACAGGAAGGTGCATAAAATGTTTCATTCTGGCTTCATCGGTTGTGAGCAGAAAGGCTATAAATCTGCAACCTATCACTATGATCACTAATAACTGAAGAGTGTAGTTAAGAAATCAAGTTTCTGAGCAAAGTATAGTCCCAGTATACCGAGCTAAAGTTGCAAGATCTTTTAAAGGAAGCTGAAAATGTGAAATGAAAGACATAGTAAAGAACACATTCATTTTAAATGGATAAGTAAGGGAATAACTAATTTTCACTTCAACGGTTTGGACATGTGGTCACAGTGAAGAATCTGGCTGCAGAAAGTCATAAATGAACAACATCCATCTGAACTTTTCCTACTTAGATTCTACCTGGTATTTAAAAATCTTAACACTTTTCTTTTAGACTTAAAGATATGTTCAGAAATAAAATAATATTGCTGAAAATTATTTTATTGGACAAAACAAAGCTAGTTATGTCATTTTCAGCTGAGTAAACCTCTGTCTTAAAAGAAAAAAAGTATTTTGTGTATGTTCTAAAAGTAGTCATTTTGATGTAGAAAGCAACTATGATTTTTTCCATTGCCTTCATTACCTCCTTTCATTGCTTCTCCATTTCATCCCAAATGGATTTTTTCCAGAGATGTACACAATGTAGATTTAAGGCACAGATTCTTCTAGACCTGCCTATTCTCAAATTACTAGTTTAAAAAAGGTGGAAATAAGGACACTGACATATCTATTACACTGAATAGCAAACTGTCAGCGATGATGTAGGTGCAAAAGATGAAGTAGGAACACTGGAAAAATACATTAGAAATTACTCGCTTTTGATTAATCTTTCATGTCAGTTTTCTGTTGGCGCAACTTAATTATTTTTCAGTGGAACTTGTTTACACAGGTTTAGAATAAAATTTATTTTCAAATTCCCTGTGAGTACTGAGTAAAAAGCTTAAACCTGCAAACTTACATGTAAGATAGTCATGTATACTCACACAAACAAGATTTTGTGGCTCTGAGTTCCCAATAAACATCTCTCCACATATTCTTCGATTTACAGCATATACAGTTGTGATTGCAAATATAATGAATGCAAGTACTAGACAAGGCACAGATATTCACAGTACCATTGAAGAAAATGGGAAATATGTCTGCTGCTAGTAACAGGACTTAGCCTGTTCAGATTTCATTTAATTTCTTGTTGGCAGTGGAATCAGTCTTTGCTTCTCTTCAAATGTTAAGCTCTGCGCTCCTGCATCCTGGCATAAGTAGAGGAAATGAGCAGCAACTGGAACGGTCTTACGCTGGTTGGCACGGAGAGGAAACAGCTGCTGGAAACTGCCTTGGTAAAATACAGAGAACAGCACCATGCGGAGCCTAAAGCAATACTTGAGGTTTAAGATTAAGGCATAATCACTGGGTTCATTGACTTCCTAAAAGATGTTTAAAAGGTCTCTTATTCTGAGGTTTGTAAAAATTACTAGGTTCACATTTCTAGCTAGATTTTAGGGGGTTTTATAGGCAGCTGCATTAGTATTTAGGGGTTTTTGTTGGGTTTTATTTAGTAGAAATTGCTAAATACATATATTTCTGTTATCTTCTTGAAGCATGCAAGATTAAATAAGGAAGATAAATATAAATCCATAAACCTCATCCTTTAATCAACAACATCATCAGCCAATTCTTGTGGAGCTGCTTCTGAGGCACAAAAATATTGCTTATACAGTTCGATATGAAAAATGGGTTGTGCTGGTACAAGGAACACTGAATAGATAGACTTGAGTTTCTACATCTTCTCCTACCACGCTATTAGAACCAGGTAGAAAGAAAGAGGGGAGGGGAGGGGAAGTAAAAGAGATTAATATTTCCTCTGAGCGGTCAGGAATTTAGGAAATGGTGAACTCCAGGGTAGAAGACATACTCTTCCATCCTAGCAGCTGAGATATGAGAAACAGTGAATAGACATGCTAAACATTATTTTTGGTGAAGCTTGCATCATAATATCAGATAATATGTATTTGTGATGGTGTCACTAGGAGATCTTGTGTTCCAAACAGAGCAACAGGCAAGGCTGTGCTGGGTTTTGTTTATACAGGTCCTTTCCGAAGTTCAGTAGGCTCAAGCATTGCCTTTGCAACTCTGCAAATGTTCATAATCATTCCATTACAGCTCTTATACAATGCCTTTTTGGTATGAAGTTTTTTTATTTTTTGGCACTGATTAGTTAATATAACAAATGTTATATGAACAGGAGACAAAGAAATAACTACATAGCCTTAACTTTTACAAATAATATAAACAGGGTCTTGCAGAGGTAAGGTTTGCTACTAGTCTTTAAAAGGTGTGTTTATGAGGTGCTATCCTTAATGTTCCATCTTCATGTATTTGGTTTTTTAAACACCTTTGTAGTTGAAGGACAGTGAACTCTTTGAGAAACTCCATAATTACCACATTTATTATTAAATGATCTCTTGAAAGATTTATTATAGTGAAAAGGAAGAAAACTCCCTTCAAATATTTTCACATTATATAAAAATTTGACTTTGAGAGTATGTTTTTCTTTGAAAAAAAATCAGGAGTGTCTTTAAGAGATTATGTCATGCAGGATAAAGAAATAATATTGCGTGGATTACAGGTGATAGATGATTTGCCTCATTGTAAGAAGAAACGTTTAGAAAACATCAGTATCTGCCTCTTACCTACCTGTAAAACATTTGATGCCATGTTTAGCAAAGTAGCTGTATAATGAAATATTTAGGTGGAGGCTTTGGTCCAAAGACATTCTTTAAGAAATTTTAAATACTGACAGCCTGATCAATTTTAGCTGTTGATCTGAGGAGGATACATTTAACACATAGGCATGGGAACTGGATGAAGCGCTATGGATGACTGTGGTTAAACAATTGCAAGTGATCTTAGAGAGGTTTGAATAGAAGGACTCAAAGCCCTACAGTAACTGATCTAGATCAGATTGTAAGTATCAAGCCGTTCCCTAATGTCTTCCTGTTAAGATAACAGACCTTGTTGGAAAAGAGGTGCTGACTTTCTAAAAGAAAAGGGAGTAGCTTGATTTGTCCAAGACCATTTCTAATAACTCCTGTGGCTGGTGAAACAGATCGTTCCAGCTTGTGGCAAACACCCCTTCATCACTGCCTGGGTTGGGCTGTGAACCAAAGGCGATCCTCCACCAGCTCAGCCAATTGCATATGCAGCTTGCTATGAGGATTTTATTTTTATTCCTCTGTGTCTTTGAGGAAATATGTGGGAGATAAATGTGTGAGCACAGTCCTGATATATTTGTTTAACAAACATGGAGAACAGGATTGGACCAGGCTAACTGAATGTTGCAGTCCTGTCCCAGTCAGAAAAAACATCCCAGCTCAGGAGGGAAGAACACTGCAGGAAATTGCTGCATAATGAGATCTTTAGTTAATTTATTAATTCAAGGCAAACTCCTTCACTGTGTTTCACCTACCAGTAATGGATTTTTCCATGCCATATACAATAGAATTTGATCTGGGTTTAGGCATAAGCTTTGCGGCAGAAATTTCAAGTCATGTCTTTGAGGTACTTTCCTATAAAGGTATAAAAAGAGGTTTCTTCTGAATCCACATCTCTCTCATATAAAAAATGCAATAAAATGTGACACTTTTAATGAAAGCATTCAGTTTAATCTACTGGAGATCATTCTGATGTCTATCAAACTCCCACATTTCTTCCTCTGTACATGTTACTAGCAGCTTCTTTGTAGAAGTGTGCATGATTAAATAGCCTAAGTTTAAGGCATCTTTTGTGATTATTTTAAGGAAAATAACTTGCAAATGAAATAAAGACATTAATAAACTACACAGCAGAAGGAGGATTTTTTTTTTCCCTCTTCTGATTGTTTTTCCTTGCTTCATTTCATACCACAAACCTCTCTAAGCCAGGCTTCTCATATCACCTTATCACTTTGGCTCTTGATGGCAATGATCAGGTAACAAAGTGAAAGGTAAGGGACTCTTGTGTAACTGCGGAATATTTACTTGACAGTGCTTGCACTTGAGAAGACAAGCCTCTGTGTCATGTTGAATAATAGCAATTTGGGAGCCAAAGGGAGAGAGAAAAACACTCCATTTTGTAAGAAAGAGGAGTGAGTAGGTTTTTTGCAAGTCCAGTATGTGAATGTGTCTGTCCTTATGTCAAGAGAGTGAAAATGAAACTGTGAGCATGAAGGTCAACATCAGATTTCAAGAATACAAATATTAGAAGTAAACTTTTATGTTTAAAATAGATCACAAAATCACTTCTGTCTATAGATATGTTATTAATATGTCCTACTGTAAGCTAAAGAGTAGTTTTGAAAAATTATTGAGTTGGCATCACTAAGTTACAATACTGCCTGTCACCCTTGCTGCCTATCTGTTGTGATTTATATATTTGTTAAATTACTTTCTGTACTGCTTCTAAATAGTTAAAATTTGTCCATTTCTTTAAAAAAAATAAATTATTTCATCAGAAAATTTAGAATTTGAGTTTGGAATTTTCTTCTTTCATCCCTAATTCAAACTTCTCTTCAAACCGTTTAATTTTTTCCAAGTATCCTAAGTGCAGTGCATTTTCATGCTCGTGTCATTACTAGCAAGTTAGGATATGTCATAGGTGAAGAACATTACATAGAATTGAGATATGTTAATATAAGTGGCAGCTATGCAGTCACAGCAAGTTATTCATGAACAATACATAAATATGAAAATACTTTGTTTCAATGAATGCTTTCATTTATTTGTGGTTTTAAATAACTATGCTTATTAGTAGATCATTGTGACTAGAGAGGCATTTTTAAAAGGATAATTATTGTGAGTGTTTTTCCCAACTGTCAAGGGAAAGAAGACTACACTTGTATTCTGAAATAGGAGACTTAGGAAGCTATGACACTGCTATATCTTCAAATGAGTTTCCAGGACAGAAATACCAGCAACATATTGCAGTGGTGTCGCACAATAAAATGGGAAAGACGACCCACTATGGTAAATACAATCCAAGCGTGTCTTAAGGGACTGGCAGGGCCCCGAGAAACTTGTAGTTTAAGCAATTGGAAGGAAAAGAAACTGTATTATAAAAAGATGAAATTATCTGCATGTGGCGACACAAAAATTAATTGGTCATAATGATCAGAATGGGACAGTGGGTGTCCTTCTTGTCTTGCTTTGCCAGTTTGGCTGCACTCAACAACACCATCTCTAAAAAATAAGTTTATCTTCTGGAACAGAATAAACAACCTTTTAAAAATAGATAGACATCCACTTCAACTTTACTATGTATTCAGTATTCCGTGTTAGCATTATAACATTCACTGTTAAGACTCCTGCATTTTATTTATATGAAATTTTATATATTTATTTATCCTCCCGCTTCGTACCTCATTTGCCGTAGAATGGGAAATTCTGCAGGATGCTGCTGAGTTCCCAAGACCTGCCAAGTTCTACATTCAGTTTTCAGCATCTGATTTTAATGAAGCTGCTCTTGGTTTTCAGACCATTTTGTGCTAAGGAACGGGAACACAGGTCGGTAGGTGCTTGCTTACAGGATCTTGTTTACATCTGCTTTTACATGAATTATGCCGTGATTCCACTGAGTTGAAGGAAATAGGATTATTTTATTTTTTATTTTTCTCCTTATGTGCACTTACTGCTTTCCTGATTATCACACGGTGTATTATAGGAAAATATAATATTGAATAAAACCTTTCACTTTTTAAAAATTATTGAAATAAAAGGATAAGATGTAATATGTCTGAGCATATCCATTTGAATGCATTAGTGGGGTTTTTTTTCTATGTTGCTCTTTCATTATCCTTTTTTGACATTTTTCTCTTTAAGATCAAGTTACCATGCCATTATGGATTGCTTTGTGGTGCCACATAGGTGCTGTCACTTTCTGAACTGTTTCCTTAGGTCTTGTGACTACTACCTGATTTCTAAATAATCAGTTTAGTAAGAACAAGAAAACTGTTTAAGGAAAGCTACATGCAGACTTTTCTCCTAATCAAGCTCATTATATATGTCCTAATTTAAAGGGATAGTGCATGATATTGTTCCCAGTGAAGCTCATGGCCCAACTCATACTAGACACCTCTCAATATACCATCATTTCAAATATGCTTTGAGTTTATGCACCAGGCAAAGAACTGAAAAGGATTCGAGTGTTATTAAAACATTCATTTTAAGTTTTCCTGTATTTTGCTGGTGATATTTGTTTTCTGATGTGAAATGCTTGTTCTCCACATACATGTCCCAATTGCCATAGACTGGAAAATTTTACAGAATGCTACTGTATTTCCAAGATCACTGAAAATGAAGTGTAGAAATGTAAGTGTATTATTTATAGTGGTTTACCTTATTTTCAAACAGTACATGCTAAGGAAATTATACAAGTCTGCATATGCAGAGCTATCACAGACCATTAAAGGAATACAACATAAACTCCAACACTTAGGCTAGCAGAGACATTCCATTACGTCTAAGTGGAGAAGGCAGGAGTTCAAGGGGGGTATGATCTGTTGATGAGTCAGGACATTACATCAGGATGCTGGTGTGCTTGCTCTATTTTCTTTTGTTGCTGCTGCGGTCCACTTCAACTTCTGTTGGGTGACTCTTGACCAAGTGTATCGGGGCAGATTAGACCCTATAGATTCTTGGATTGGGTCTTTTTTTGGTTGTAGAATGAAGAATACATTTTATCGAACACTTCAGACTGTTTCCTAGAATGTGCCTATTTGTGATATGCTTGTGGGAAAAAGAGATAGCAATGAGTTGTACAGATTTGCTTTTTTCTAAAAGTAATACATTGGCCTTTCATGTCAGCAGAAATCATATAAAAGAACTACATTGGTGTAAGTACATATTCAAAGTACACATACACCAGAAACAGTCAAAAGTATCAGACATATTCAGGTACAGAACCTTTTGCAGTGAATTAGGAAGAGAAATTATCACATTTTTTGTGTTTCATAGGGAGTCATTTAGTTCTGGAGATGGAGCGATCACAATTTAAAAGCCATATGTAACCTCCTGATTCTTAAAGTGTTGTTGTTGTTGTGGCCTTGATGTAAATCGGAGCAGTTTAAAGGATGTTTATGTTAGCTGTTCAACACCTGCTGAAAATTAGCATCACATAGCTGTAATCTTCCATTTCTTTATGCTCCCTTCAAGCACCTTTTCCGTCTGGGATGGAGCCTGTGGGCTGTCATTATTGACCCAGTTAATATTTGCTGAACTTGAGAGTCAAGAGGGGAAAACTTGCCTGGGCAGCAGCAGCCAAAATCTGGCATCTGGTTGTAGGCTGTATGTTAAGTAAATAGGAAGGGAGTTTCATTCAAACAGGAACAGGTGATGATCTTCTATAAATGTTTTTGTTGAGAAATTAATTTTTGACAGCTGCTTGCATTTATATTTAATCATAAACTAGAAAATGTCTTCTCAATGATTTCCAGTTAACATTGAAGTCTTTCCCATTGTGTTGATCTAACAAATTTCACAGTTAAATGACATACAGGCTATATCAAACACACGATATATAAGGGTGCAACCCCCAATCAAAAGGGTGAGGTAGAAAGTTCCTGTTCAGTTTGTGTATGTATATTCCTTAAGATTACGGTAAATCTGTGCTTTGTGATATATAACCAGAAGAATAGGGATGGATTATATATGCAGATTTACTTGTGAATCCTAATAATAAGTTTTACATGGATTTTATTTGCTTTAATTTCCTTTGCATTTTTTAACAGTAATATACCTTATACTGGCATTTCATTTCACTATAGAGGATTCTTTATAGGCTTCCACTGAAATTATTATTGCTATTGTACTCTTGCATTACAACAAGAATTCTCAGCTAGTGTGGACTTGCAGTGAATTAATTTCCTCCCTATAAATCTAGACTCATGGTGACATTAAAACAAGACTAACATACAATAAGCAAGATTTGAGATTTTTTTTCATTGCAATCTTACACTATAGTAGCATAGCCTACTGGAATGGCATTGAAATTTACCAATGTGTATTTCATGGATTTGAAGTATTATCTCCATGAAATTTTGTGTGAATCATGAATTCTCCAGGTTTTCATTCACAATTTATTTAAATTTTTTATTCCAGATTTAAAAAAAAACAAAAACAACGCCCATATTTTAGACAAACTGCAAGCTTTATTGATCATTAGGATTCGAGGATATAATTTATTTCACCCAAATATCTAAAAGATATAAAGCTCAGTCATTAGTGAAAAGTGAGAGGTACTTTCAGAGGATGGTACATACTGTCCTGAGTTAGGTGTTTCCACAGCGTGATTCACCCAAGCTCTCCCTCCTCTTTGGCTTGTAGGTGTAGACAGGTTGTGCTAGAGAAGATGAGTCTCACACTTACTAGGTTTTTTTAATTGCATAGGGTTTCTGAGCATGACTTCTGGTTTTTATTTGGGTTTTTTTGGTGGCAGGAAGGAGTTAGTAAGCATTTGGAGGGGGAGGAAAAATGAAAGGGACTAAAAGGCAAAACTGATCAGTAGAGATTATTTGTGAATAGATGTAAAAAAAATCCATATGTTGTTGTTATACCAAATATGCACATAGATGTTTAATTTCTGTCTTAATTGTATAGTTATAAGGTTAAAAGATTTCTAGATATCCAACTGCCGTTCAGAAACATTAAAGGACTGGAAAAATAAAACGTACATTTCTCATACTCATGAAATGACTTTTAGGATGCTGTTTTTTTCCACTTATATAGATCCAAATAGTTTTTAAGTTATTCCAGTTTGTATCAACAGATAATAAATTGTACACATGTTCCTATGAAGCTGAGTTAGGCCTGACAGAAGGGAGTTGTCAATGTTTTTTCTCTTTTTCTGAAGTGGTCCCTGCACCAACTACAAGAAGGAGAGTTTATTTTGTCTTTTACCTCTAAGTCATCTTTTAGAGACATGGGAGTGCCTCTAATGGCTGCCTAAGCATATTAGCTACATCTCTACAAAGCTGTAGTGATATAAAGTTACTTCAGTGCATGACATAATTGTGGCCATAAATTCTGTTACTGTAAATGAGAAAACAGGCAGCTGAGAAGCAACTGGAAAATATTGTTGTGACTATATTAAGGAGAATTGCAAATACATATCAAAGTGGTCATGTCTTAGTCTCCAGGGACTATTAGTACGTTGGAGACTGCAATGTGAGATCCAGGGTTAGGTAGCAGAACTTGGAATGTAAAGGTGGTAATTTAAAAGAAGCTTGTGAAATCTTTCGAACTGCATGGTATTTTGACTATTTCATAAGAAATATTGAAAACATACACTGGGTAGTAATAACATAAAAGTTGTACATTCTGTGTACTAGTTTTAAATTTTTTAACCAGTATTTTTAGTCTCCTCATTAATGAGTGAATTTTAGAAATTCAGGCTACTGGTGTGTCTCATGAATGGCCTTAGGTGTTAAAGTATTTGAGGCAAAATTATTTTTGCATCTAGAAGAAGGGAAATTATGACTATTATTTTTTTACTTAGCATGTGACTAAAGTAGCACAAAACTATTTCACTCCCTATAGATCATCTCCAAATGCCATTGTAAATGAAAATGTACACTTGCTGTAACTTTACAGATATGGGAATTTAGCAATTAATGAAAATGGAACAGTGGACATGATGGAAATTAAATATTCACGGTCTTAAAAGCTAAAGTTGTTGATAACTCAGCAGTGAAACAGATAAAAGTTGTTACTGTATGTATTTTTACAGACTATATATATCCAAAGCTTCTAATACATGATGTAGTTCTTCATTCTTCTCCTAAAATTAGTGATGTTAGAGCAGGTGTTAATGGAACAAATATTAGCAAATACTAATGTATAATACTTTATAAGAAAATATTTTTGAAGTTTGATAGTTTTGATAGCAACTGGGGACAAGATAGAAATGTCTTTCTCTACCATTATAAGAAATCTGAAATGGAAAAATGCTGCCCATGTGTTTAAAAACATGAAAGTCTTTATTGATATTGGAAATAATTCATTGAAAACATTCTAACAAAGAAATTTCTATGAATAACAGGTAGCTCAGCCCCAAACCTTTAGTTAAAAAGTTTTATTTTGGACATGAGGAAAAATTTCTTTACTGAAAGAGTGGTTAAACATTGGAGCAGGCTGCCCAGGGAAGTGGTTGAGTCACCATCCCTGGAAGTATTTAAAAGACGTGTAGATGAGGTGCTTAGGGACATGGTTTAGTGGGCATGGTGGTGTTGGGTTGATGGTTGGACTTGATGATCTTAGAGGTCTTTTCCAACCTTAATGATTCTACGATTCTATGATTTGTCTCATTCAAAAGAATGTACTAGAAGAGTACTACTTGGATCCCTTTACCGTTCCCCCCAGTAAGACAGCTAGAAATATCCTAGTTTTCCCATCCCAGGGCCAATGTTCCCGGCACCTCTGTCTTGTGTTACATTTAGTTCAGTAGGACCAGGATTTTAGCTCATAACATTTTGTATTTAGCAGTTTCAAAAAAGAGTAGGAATTTAGAATTAGAAGGGATTTCCTGAGTCACTGGACAAAGCGTCTTACTATTGCAGACAGCACATCATGTAATTTCTTTAAATTTTTTTCAGCTTAATCTTCAAACTGGATTTGCGAGGGAGGTGGTGTTCTGTTTCAGAGAGGGTGTTGTCCCTTTACACACACTGAGGCTCTTCCAGAGCCTGACTTTTGATGGAAATTAGAATAAAATTTCCAATGCATAACTAAAAAAATAAAGACAAAATGTTTTTGTGGTTCCTATCTTTCCTCACTCTGTTAAAATCTTGCAATGTGGCTCTAACATTATTCAGGACTTCTAGAGCTTTGTGACAGAATGAGGCAAGGTCAAGGCAATGTGGTAAAAGATTCACCTTAGTCATTGAGTATTTATAGAACGTATACTATAGAATAAATATTGTCTGTTTAGAGCTAATCTTTATATCAAGTAGAGACATCTAGCTAGCTGCAATCAGTGGTTGTTGATTCAAACAACTGACAGGGCTGGTGATGATTTTGTGACTACTGTTGACTGCTTAGTACTTGGCATTGGTACCTTTTAATTGGCCCATTTTATTTATCAGTATAGACTTAGTCAAAGTTCCTTAAACAGGGCCAAGTTGCAAAATTTTATCCTATATTGTATGATAGTTAATATGCTTTATGATATGGTTTTTGCCCAAACCAACCTCTGTTTTCATGTGTAGTGCCAAAGAAAGATTCAGGGAAAAGGCTTGTTCTCAATAGACAGTAAGAATGAGGCTACCCTGACGTTTGTTGCCTAGGGTTTTTGTTTGTTTGGTTTGGTTTGGTTGTGGATTTGCTCTTTTTTTTGGGTGGAAGCTAAACGAATAGGTGGTAGCTATACAAATAAGAAACGTGCTCTGCCATTGACCTCAGGGCCAGAGAAAGGTCACTGATTTGCATTTTTTTTTAAATATAGACGCAACCTTTGAGATCTGCTTCATTGTTAAGCCAAGCTAGAAAGCTTGGTCTATGACTAACTATTGCCTTCATTTTTTCTAAAATCCTGTGTTTATTAAGAATGAGGAGATGCTCATCTGTGACTCTGTCTAGAAGAATAGGTCTAGAAGATGTAAACAATACAGTATTATACAAGTCTGGTTTTGGTAACATTTTCTATTCTCCACACTACAAAAAGCTCGAGCTTTGTAGAAATAATTATGCTGCATGCCAGGCATCAGGGAATTAACATCAGATCTTAACAAAGATGGTTTTTATTCATAATTACTCGTAACATCAATATGTGTGTAATGCTTTTCTCTTTCAAAACACTGTATAAATACAAGCTAATCAATTTTGGAATCTACTAATAAATATCCCATTGTGTTCCAGAATTCTGGAGAGTCAGACTTGTGCAGGACAAAGAGGAGCCTACTGTGACAGCCATGCCACAGAAAGACATAATTTACAAGGCAGATGGCCAAAATTGTCCTTTTTTCCTATTATTAGAACACTTGAAACTATGGTGGTGTCATTGTTATTAAAAATAATAATATTATATGCCCAAGGCAGCTTCTTCTTGTGTAGTCTTTGGAAAAAAATATATATATATTAACAGTGGCATAAGTGATACCTGTTTCATTCCAATTAAAATATTCAGCCAAAAATAATGAGGAAAAGGTGAGTGATGTTAGGCTACAAATGTAAGAGTATGGGGTGTTTTTCTTTTAAATGTAGCTAGCATTTTACAGCAAGTCTGAATATCAGGAAGAAGTTGAAGCTGGGGGGGAATAATTTCTGTTTTGAGGCCTCAGCAAAGAAAAATGCCCATGTCTACCATCCTGAATTACTGTGTTACTATTGGGACAATACTCACAATAAAATCCAGTTGAAAGAGGGAGGTTTGTATGGAACAACTTAAAGAACAGCGGGCTTTGAAAACTCCCAGAGACAATTTAGTCAGTCCATTAGCCTC
>NW_008825260.1:1293212-1319755 GCF_000699105.1 Pygoscelis adeliae
TCGGAAGAGTTAGGGGTGACTCAGACCCAGAATGCACAACAGCCTGGGATATTGATGGCTGTGATCATCTCAGTCTCTCTCTGACTCAGTGAATATTATCTTTCATGTGGAACAGGCAAGACTGAGAGACAGAAATTGAATACATATTCTGATAATTCAGGTACTTACAGATACAACCTGTTTGGGATCAAATCCTGCATGCCAGATGAGTGTCTCATCTTCTCAGCTTCTGATTATCAGGGAAAAAGGAGGAAGGCAATCAGGGCAAAGACATATGCAAGTCTTCCTTTCTGCTTTGGGGGGCCGGGAGGGGGAGGCTTCTCATGTGGAACAAAATCTGTATTTCCAGACTCCAGCATTTCTTACAAAATTGGCTCTCTGTTCTCAGGGTGCTCCATCCCATGGAG
Organism: Pygoscelis adeliae; assembly: GCF_000699105.1. Taxonomy (NCBI): domain Eukaryota; kingdom Metazoa; phylum Chordata; class Aves; order Sphenisciformes; family Spheniscidae; genus Pygoscelis; species Pygoscelis adeliae. The sequence continues at coordinate 1,293,620 of NW_008825260.1, forward strand.
TAACAGGGTTTGTCTGTGAGTTTCCAGTCTAAATCTTGTCTCAAGCTCGCTGTTGGAGTTATAATTGACAATCGCTGCTGTGACTCTTGTTACATGCCTCATGTTGCAACTCAGATTAATGCTTCTATGGTGTAATAAACTTGAATTATACACTGTATCTAGAGACCACTTTCGAACCACACTTAATAGTTAATAAATGCAGCCCCTTCATAAGCATTTTTTTAAATAGGAACTGACAAGGTAGGATATGTAATAAATGCATACTTAATTGGCCAAACAACTCTAATTTCCTTCATTCATAGAATTAAATCCAGAACAAATAGATGTCAGTTTTAGAGTAGGGATGTCCTGCCTGTCTGCTACCTCTCTTCATACATAACAGGCAGTCTGATCATTCAGAAATGGGCTGCGGTATCAGACTCAGTCAGTTTAATGATATCTCTGCTTACATCACTCATTTTAATGCAGATAATTGTTGCATTCCTACAATTTTTTTTAGCTGACTTAGCAAATATCTTTAAATAATTGGTAAGTAGTTATTGCAAGTGACATAATGACTGCTTAAGTAGCACTTATTTCTGTCTATATGCCTGAAGAAATGTAAGAACATATTTTCTGTTTGACCCAACTTCATTTAAAGGTATTCTATTTATTCTTTTTAATTTTGAGGTTGAGCACAATGTCTCATTTCCTGCAGCTTAAAGCAAGCTATTAACTTTGTTCAGCTTTCCCCAGTCTTGATGAATCTCTTCAAGATGACAATCTACTTGTAAGGCAGAGGAGTGGGTAAATATTGGTAAGGAAAGCTGCCTCATGTCCTGTACGGATAGCACAGAACTGTTGTTTTATTAGTGGATAAAACAGCTGGCTGTCAGGAAGGTTATCTACCCTTTGCTCTCTGAAACTGTTGTAGTTCACAATATAACTGACTGCAGGAGTAGGTGACAAACAATTCGTTCCCAAGCTCAAATATAATCCACAAACACTAACTTCAGTCTTTATCTTCCAGTTTTCAGCTCAGTTGCAGGCAGTGCCTTTGCATCCTTGTCCAGTAATCTTCTGACTGGGAAGCAAAGTGGGAATGGAAAATGGCTTGAGTTAGCAGTATGGAGCTGGAGAAAATAGTCAGAAAAAATAAATGAGAAAAAATAGGGAGGAAGTGAGGAACAAAGGGGAGATACTAGAAGGCAGAAAAGTAAAATAAGCTTAAAAGGGAAAGAAGAATCAGTCTATCCCATGTGGAACAAAAAAATCCCAACCCCCAAAGCAAAAAAAAATCCAAATGACACCCCCACTCCCCCACCCCCAATATAATAATCCAGAGGAATCCAATGATTTATTTGGGAACACTGAAACCCATTTTGATGTAATTCAGTCTAAGCACTGATTCTCAAGCACAAATCTACTATAATTTTTTCTGTGTTTTGATTAGTTTTGAATTTTCTGTTTACTTCAATTCTATTTTACTTAACTTCCAGTGAAAAAGCAGCTGCTAAAATTGCAAAATAATCTTTAATAATCAGGCCTGTGGACTGAATATTAAACAACCAGTCTCATCCAACAGACCTTGTATGCTGGAGCACAGTCAGCTCAGACAGCACAGTTTCATCCAGACACAGGTCACTTAACAAAACCCATCAAAAGTCCTGCTACCTCTTTTCTTGTAAAAAGGTTGCATTAGTAGTAATGAACTATATGGCCTTGCTCTCCAAAGTCTTTTTATTTTTTCTGGTGTTAGTGATTTACAGATAGATGCAATATTGCGGAGGTTTGACACCTGTAAGAGTGAAGAAGTTGAATTAACTTCTGGTCTGGTGCCAGGGAAAATGTTGATTTAGTTACAGTTGTTGGAGAGAAAAAAATTAGAATTTTTAAGAAATTGAATGAAGAGAGTTATTATTCAGCATGCAATTGCAGGGAAGATCTCAAAAGACTCAAACACTCTGATCAAAACTTTATTTAATGTTTGACTCCTAAGTGATTGGAAAAATTGTATTATAGATGAAATTGCAAAAGTTGCAAAAGTCTTTTATCTGTTTGAAATGTCTTTTCAATGAAAAATCTTTTGAACAGTCTATTAATGCACTTTTAGAGAGCCACTGATGTTGCTTTTCTTTTAGAGTTCATAAATGTTCAAAGTGTATTAATTTACCAAGCAGTTTGTCAGTTTGATACTGTTGTACTTTCTCCTCTAAACAGACACAGATGACAAACCTATGAACGCATGTTTTAAGCTTGTCATATATTTTCAGATTGACAGCTGAATGTTGTTTGGCACCATTGTTTTGCAGGGAGAAGGAATTTAAAAAATGAAACAACAACAAACCAAAACTAGTAAGAGAATAAATAGTGTAACATCTGTTCTAAAATGGAATAAAACAGTTTATAAAAGAGCGAATGTGGAACTTTACAAACAAATTCTATTTATTGACACTAAAATTAACAGCAACCTAAAATGATTATTGCCTTACTTACCGTTTCACTGTTTCTCTTTGATAACAATATTATAATCTAATAAAATTGGTTAATTGTTAGATTGTGATCCTAAAATTGTTTCTCCTTGAATCTGCACAGAAAATATTTTCTATGAGTCGCAAAAGAATATTATTGAAATCAGAATCTAATTTGCCAGCTACCAGGGAAAAAAAAGTGCTGGATTCAACTGAAATACTTTTGAAAAGTACTGAAGCTTAATCTAAGTTTCCAGATTTCCATCTCTTCTAGAGTAAGATAAATTTATTACTGTCAAGTGAGTTGCCCGGAGATGTACCAGAGTAACTGAGAGCATGGAAAACAAGATTTTAAATACATATATCTAAGGATGAAGATGATAATCCCATTTTTGAAACTGGTAAAAACATATATTGATTAAAATGGCATTCATTCTCTCTCATTATGAACTTGTCTCTTTAGGGAATCAAGGAGAGGAAATGATGATGCATATCAGGAAAGGTTTTTGGTTTGGTTCCGTGCCCTGCCCCCCCGCCTTGCTTACCTTTACATTAAGTAGTAAAGTACATTTGAGTAGTAATAGCAGAGCTCTATTCTCTTTTTTATATCATGATTTTGGTGTGCATGCTTGTGACTCCAAAGAAACATCATGAAAGGCCAAATGGGTTGCACCTGAACAAGATTTTATTAGGATCTATTCTACTAAAGATTTTCAGGCAGACTCAGCATCTTTTACATGGAAAATAATTGTGGTAAGTGAAAGTGTAGAGTTTATTCCTAGGTTGCGAATATCACACACACAAGAATAACCTTTTTTTAATGTATATTGTGACAGGCAATATAAGATGATAGGTCTAGAGACAACTTTTGCAGCAGTTTGAAATCAAAGTAAAAAAAAAAAAAAAAGGAGGGGGAAATAGTAATAATGGGAACAAAAGGCTACTTCAGCACCAGTGCTCTCACTGGTCCTGCATGAATACTATGAAGGAATGTAACCAGGATTTACATCTCCAGTCAATAGAAAGCTTGAGAGTTTCTATTTTAGCTATTACTTTCTAGTTATGGATGTGCTATCTTTGAACCATTAAGAGTGGAAATTAATTTTGAGCAGATTAACATCCCAAAAGAAGAATTACGTTCACAAATCACATCTTTTTAACTAAAAAAGAAAATCACCTTAAAAGGCCCAGTAATTGAAATAGTTTACATGTACAATATGAAAAATAAGTATCTGCTTGCGGACAAATACTCTGAGGAGAGTCACATCTGATCTGGGCTCTTCTGGCCAGTAAAATTACAAAAGTATATACACTGGACACTTACACTGTGCAAAAATACTATGCAGTAGTGAACTAAGACAAAAACCTTCAGATTAGCAAAGACTGAGCGTATTTTAACAATTTCAGCAAAAAGTATTCATGCATACTCTGGATCAGAATGCTATTTTTACTGATTTTGTACAGACCTAAACATATATCAAGAAAAATAAGTTTGTTTAGAGATTTTTCACTTTCACTATTTTCATTATGTAATACCACTGCATCATCCTAAAATTCTGAGAGGAGGATTAAAACTAATATAATCATGGCAAGCACTTCTTTTTGTCCTGGTTCCAAGAAAACAAGATGTGTGCTATATTATACTCTGTCAGTTCTCCTCCCCCTTCCCCAGAAAATAAACTTGGGAACTTGCTGGATGATTTAAGAAACAGTAAGTTTGTGCAATAGGCCTACAGAAGAAACAACCAGAAGCCATATAAAATATTTCAAGCCATTTGTTTGGCTCTCAGCACCTGAGAAGGCATTTCACTTGGCTTACCTGTGTCTCTTGGGTAGAAGGTGTCCAGCTCCTGTCCCCCCAGCAAACCAACCCACATGCACACCTCGGCAGGCCAGGAAAATGTACTCTGCCTCTTCATGTGAGAACTGAAAGCAAACTAAAATAGATAAGGACCTGAAAAAGAAAGAGGAACTGGGGGAATTGTGAGGGGTGCATGTAAGGAGTACTGCAGCAGAGAAGGAAGAGGATTTAAGTACTGTGGCATAAGGAAAGGAGTTATGAAGATACTCTTGTCATAGTGGACTGCAGTTAAGAAGTCAGTGGCTAGGACCTGCAAATCCCATTAAAAACACGCAAATTTTAGTTCTCTCACAGCTAATAGTTAAGGAGCTTCTATAGTAGATTTGGTATAACTCCTTTGTTAAAGGCCTATTTAGGATTTTTTTTTTTCCTTGCAAATATTCCTGAAGTTTGAAATCAAATATAGAAAATGCAAATCCAAAGCAGCAAGCATGCATGCATCTCATCCTGCTTTCAAAACAAAGCTGGCCTGGACATTGTTTGGGTGAAAGCACCAGGTGGTACATCGCTAATGGTGTCAGTTAACCATCAGTAATTCTGTGTTCTGAGAGATGGGGTGCTGAACGCAGCAGGACAGCAATGGGACACATCTGTCTCACAGCTGAGAAACAGGCTTCTCATGAATTACAATATTCTTGAAATGTTTTATAGATTGCATATTAATCTTGTTATGAATGTGTTCTCTATTTACTTGTCATTTTGCACAGAGAAAATCCTTTAGGAAATGAAACATTTCAGTTACAGAAATATCTTGTCATGATCAATACAAATCTCACGTACATGCCCATGTAACAACAGAAGTGTTTGGCCAGATACTGATTTTTTTTTAATTTTTTTTTTTTTAGAAACAAATCATAGTGGGTTTGGAAATGAAAAAAAAAAAGGGTCATTTGCCTCTTCTAATTTGGTTTCAGTTACAGAAGGAGAAGTAAGACTTAGTCATTAGTTTTACCAGCTGAATAGGACTGGCTCAATTAACATCAGCTCCCACTTCAAACGTGAAACAACACAACTAAGAGCGTTGCCTGAAAATGTCTGGTATGTTAGTAAGAAATGGAGCAACAACTAATTAACAGAAGTTAAACATTCAAATTATTGCACACAAAATATATTGAAAAATGTGACTGTCACTGGATTTTAATTGAAAACATGGTGACATGGTATAGGAATATATTTGTAAGTGAAATCCTTAAGGCTGCCTCTCTTTACAAAAGAAGATATTAAATGTATGCTGTATAGTTTCCTTCACTTCTTGTGGAAGCTGAAATTTGTACAGATGATTCCTAGGTTATTCCATTTTCTACTGTGGGCATACAGCTGATAGCAGATTATATTTTTGTCGTATCTCTTGAAGACTGGGATAAGATCAAGGAGCCCAAACTCTGAAAAAGGCTACTCATTCTTTTCTAGGAAAGCCTAAATGGAAGAGAAAATTCTTCAGGAAGAACATTACTTGTTAAATGCTGCAAAGGCAGGGGTCGATGTGACTAATGTGTGTCTTATAACCTTTTAGTACAGTAGACTGAAGATCAAGAACATGTGGATCTCAGATCCTTGCTTAATTCAAGTTTGAGGCAAATGCTATTTCTATTCCACTCTGATTAGTTCCTATTTCCTAAATCCAGTTAGAGACAGCTACCATAAAAATCAATATAAAACTCCTTTCCTCAGTATTCAGGCTGCCCAAAGAAATAGTGATAGTTCTGGGGAAGACAACTGCAGTGGAGTCCACAACAGGTGGGTAAATGGATGAGAAATAAGCTTCTCAGTTCTTTAAAGCAGAGGACCTGGATGACCCCTCTAACTGAAAGAAATTGCGAAGAGTGCTTCTGAAGAAGGAAATGTAGGGCCTATGGCATTTTGGTCCTCTAAATGCCATTCATACTTCACCAATCTACTCATTTATGATAACTGGGGGGGAAAAAAAAGCCAAATTGAAAATCCTTTCCTGAAATATCACCAGTGTATTACTTTCCAGAGGTCCAAGCATATTTACTTTTCTTGCATGCTGCAAAAATGTTGGTTAGTCCATTATTGAGGCTATATCCTGAGAAGAACAAAAGCTTTGGGAAATGGCTTTCTTTATGTCTTTTCTTAATTGATTTTTTTCCCCTGTGTGCTGTTTCACATTTTCATTACTTTGTCATATGAAATGGTAAAAAGAAATAGCTCATCATTATTACTTTTGGTTTCTTTTTTTTATAAAGCCACAAAAATACTTAATGAAAATCCTTTTATTTGAAATTTTGATATATCAGTTTAAATTGTTGCATTTCACGCATGTTTTATTATTTGACTAATTTTTTTTGAAGACATGCCCTTCTGAAGCAGGTAATGAACAAGGTATTTTTAAAAGCAAATTTAAATGTTAATTAAAAGCTAGTTAGTAGTACCTCCAGAGAAATAACTAATACATTTCCTGCTTCTGAAGAACCCTTTGACATATAGAGGGGAGACCTTATTGCAGCCTTTCAATACTTAAAGGGGACTTACAAGAAAGATGGGGACAAATTTTTTAGGAGGGCCTGTCGCGACAGGACAAGGAGGAATGGCTTTAAACTAAAGGGGGGTAGGTTTAGATTAGATATAAGGAAGACATTTTTTACACTGAGGGTGGTGAAACAGTGGCACAGGTTGCCCAGAGAGGTGGTGGATGCCCCATCCCTGGAAACATTCCAGGTCAGGTTGGACGGGGCTCTGAGCAACCTGATCTAGTGGAAGATGTCCCTGCCCACAGCAGGGGGGTTGGACTAGATGACCTTTACATTCCTTTCCAACCCAAACTATTCTATGATATAGTGGATTAGTTGGTGGCTTAGAAAGATGGGGAATCACTGCTCTTGGACAAGTTTGAAAAATGCAAAACTTAGTCTTATGACAATATTCCAATTAATTTTAAAGGATTATAATCAACTGAATGTTTCTATATATTGAAAAATAAAGTTCAAGATATTATTGAAAAAAATTACCTCTTATGGTATTAATACTAAGAGTATTTCAATATTTACCAAACACTGTTTATGTAATTTTCCCTTTGGAATTCTTTAATGAAGTAGAGTGAGGAAGCAAAGCAAAGAGGTTAACGATCTGACCTGTGCAGGCAGCTGTATGCCACAGCATCCTCTTGAAATGGCAAGCTAATTATATTGATAGCAACTGTCTTTCCTGAATTCCTCTTTTTTTTTTTTTTTCTTTCTTTCTCTCTCCACCTCTTTATTGTCTCTTAAGTTACATTTTGGTTCATGATTTAGGCACTTCAGAGCTATTTTTTTAATAGATATGCTTATAAAATGTCCTAGAACATAAGAGTCTAACAAAGTACAAGTAGTTAATAATACTGACAGAAGTATGCCAGCACCACCAACTAATGAGGAATGAAATAAATAACAATTAAAAAGGGGAATGGACCAAGTTTCAGAGTTCTGTTCCTCCATTTCTTCTGTCTCCTGGAGTGAAAGAAGCAAGTCTTTCTTACTTCAATATTTAAGGCTTTGTTAAGAGAATGGGAAATTAAGGCAATGGACTATTTGTCTTTCCTCAGAGAGAGAAGGCTTTTCCTGAAGCAAGACAAGTTCTTGGGTAGCCCTCTGAAGGATCTTTCCATCTAAGCTGAGGCTAAAAACTATTTGGAAGTCTTATGAAAGAGAAAAATATAAAAAGTAAAGCCTGGAAGTGTTCTGAAAGGGTTGGGAGACTTTTATCTCTCTTCTGAATGAATCCCAATTTATTACTGCGTCAGATGCTGGCTTGTTATTTAGTGCTTGGATGATTGCCTTGATGGGACATTTCATTTTTCCCTGAAACATATTTTCTTTTTGGCTCCTGCTGTGGCTGCTCAGTTTTCCACTGATGTGACTCCTACACAGGAGTCCATATTAATATAGAAAACAGTGCAGTAGCATTCAGGTTCTGACATGTTTGTTGAAAGAAGCCCCTTTTCTGGAATAACGTGTCCTTGAGCTGCTCCCCAGATTGCTCCCTACCACAGGCTGCTTTGACCCAAAGTGGGTTATGTTTGTTACCATACAAAGAATTAACCCAGCTGACCTACCACCTGCTGACCTCTAAAGGGAGAGATCCCATGCCGCCGCCTCCTCCTCCATGTTGCTCTCCCCCTGTCCCTTGCACTGAAGTTCTGCTCTCATCAGACCACAGGATTCAGCCTGCTAATCCAGCAGGACTTTAACACAAGTTTTAAAATAAAAAAAAAAAAAAGAGAGAGCACTTCTTTCCTGAATTAGTTGATAAGGTCAGCTGGGTGACACAAAAAGCACAAGGGACTGGGAAAGCCTGCATAGGCAAGAGCAGAGGATGAGAGTAAGGAATGAGTAGGAAGTTTGTGTTGCACAAAAGATGTTGAGACAGGCTTACATACACAGAAGTTTTGTAGTGGAGTCCACAGCTAATGGCATACATTGACTGAAAAGCTGATTTAGGAGAAAGGTAAAACAACAACCGAAAGAGAGAGTGCGAAGGGAAAAGGAGAATTCTCCCCAGTGGCTAGTTGGGAGAAGCAGTGACGGTATCCCTACAAGAGCTCTGGGCACTTCTCCAGTGCTGCTGGTAGCAGTGGGAAAGATGATTTTTCACCTTCTTTTCCCCTAGTGCTGTACACTTTTATCAGGACCTCCTCTACACCTCCCCCTCCCCCAGTTGTTCCCATTAAATGATGGCATTAGTGCTGATTAGGATATGTGAATTATCTGGCAGTGATGTGTATTTATTGCTTGTTAAGTTTGTGTGTACACCTATTACAGGTTAATATTTATTGAATACTTAAATTACTATTATCTACTTGGTTGTGCACAGTGTTTTGATTCTCTCTAATAAACTAAAATCTACGAAGTGAGATAAGGAAACAAGGGGAATGAAGGGGTCATTCTTAGACCAACGGTAGGTGCCTCCTGTGAAAGCACACCACTGTTTGGGCTTGCAGGTGGAAGGCTGTGAGAACAGCAATATAAGAACAAGAGTGTGAGAAGAATAAAGGAAAAAAAATACTACAGAGGCTCTGAAAACACTGCCTCAACAGTGCAGGTAAAGGTTACAGGACTGCAAGTAGCAGTCCCATAACATTACTAAGGCACCATGGTACCTAAGGCACCGCAAAACATTTTTTACTATATCCAGTGTAAATCCACTATTCCATATGTTTTCTCTGCTTGTGTGAGAATATTTGTTTTAACAGGCCAGGTTTCACACTTTTTGTTTGTTATTTTTAACCAGCAATTGTAGATTTTGTGAAGTTTTCACCCAAGTCTTTCAGAGTTATCATCATTATTGTTATTGTTAATTTATGCTGTTGTGCACAATATGTGTAATGAGCCTTTTTACTCACATTACACCTACGGGAATGTCTGAAATTGAGTGATTTTCCTACATCACAGTATAATCCACAAGGTCAGACTCCTACTTCATGCACCTTATTTTGTTAGAATAAAAAGAAAAGCAACAAAAACAGCAACAAAAAGCTGTACCTTTTTTCTCTTCCCTTAGAATAATTGCCAGTTAAGGAATTAGTTCTACAGTATCTTGCCTACAGATGTTCTTTGCCCTTTATTTGCAAGAAGGAAAGACATGGGCAAGGTCAGGTGCATCTACTCAACATTTAGAGCCTACCTATGCATACATAGTACATAAGGGTTCTTCCAGATTCTTTCATGGCTTGTTTACTGATATTACCCAGTTCCTGTGCTTTAAGAGAGTGTTCAGTCTAGCTTAGACATGAAGGAGTCCCCATACGCTCCCCATATGTTAAATATAGGTCTTTATTCTGAGTAACCCCTTGGAAGAAGTCACTTCCCACCATTCCTGTGGAGATGAGGCTCCTGACCCTGATACTGAGGTTCAGTAGGCTAAAGCAGAGGTTTACACTGCTTCGGTATTGTGGCCACCTGAATTGCAAAAGGTTAGAAATGGACAAAGGCATTTCTGCTGGTGTACACAATGCTGCTGGTTAAATTCTCCAACTGACTTACAGTGTCTCTGAATTATTTTTTACATTCAAAACAGTATCTAGAACTGCAATGAATTTCCAAAATTATAACATCAGGTCATATAGAAAATGTGGCATTATAATCATATTGTAATTTATAACTTTCTTCCACTTTTGGTGTTTTCAGTAAGTGTAATTTATAGAACCTGGTACAGTTTGTGCTAAAAACTTTTTTTGTTTGTGTATTTTTAGTATTTTTCTCTACGTTTGCTTAGTGCCACTTCTACTTGATGAGATAGGGGACCAATCCATGGTGTAAATACCTGGCTTTCTACAACTTATTTCAAAACTCTCTGAATGAATAAGATTATTCTCTCTCATATGAAAACTTTGCAACCAAATACAAGCATCTGCTGCCATTTGGTCAAGACATTCTTCATCACTTTCTTTAGTTTGGGCTTTGGAGAAACAAGGCAAGACTTCAACCCCCCATAACAACACTGGAATTTGATTGCAACATCTTTATACTTCATTCCTGTGGAACACAAGTAGTGTTGACATTGTCTTGCAAGTATAGTGGCAACATTTTTTTTCACATGAAACTATTTTGGACCAGTAAGAGGAATTTAGTCAAAACCTGAAATGTAATTTGAATGTTTTGACAAAAAAAAAAAAAATCAGACAATTTATTTGGTTCCCTAAGGACACTGGTTCACTGCAGTACAGTTAATAGATAACAGTTTCCTGGGATGTTGGAAGTTTGGGTCTTGCATTAATTACTGAACACTGGCCTATTGTTCTGATGTGAGTCTCTCTCTGATGTAAGTTTTGTTTAATTCAGGCAGTGTTTTGGGGGCAAGGGGGTGGGGAAGGGAAATTGGTTTTCTTCCACAGCAGAATGGAAACATTTGCTACAGAAATGCCAAAGGTTCTTCTGTGTTAGTTAGCCTCTTTGTTTCCTTTAAAGAGAACTAGAAATAAAATAAAACAAGCATACATAAAAAGGCCTAGGTTTTGAGTAACTAAGTATCTTCAGTCCCTTCATGATTTTGGCGTGTTTCTTCTCTTATCTTCACTGTTTAAGTTCTATGAGGTTCAATTCAGGGATTTTTTTTGATAGCAAACTTTTTGTATGCCTGATTTTCTTTCACTGAGACAATACTTAGTCCAAATTATTTTTTTCTTCTTCTAAGGTAATCTAAGGTAAAAATAATTTACTATGTATTTATATCTGTACTCCTTACTGCAAGGAAGTTCCAGATGCTTTGAATTTCCCAGACCATATCCACTTCTTCAGCCAAAATCTGGATTTTTCTCCAGAAGACCATCTTATGGCAATGTTCTTGGCAAGACTTTCAGGTTCCCCAAGCAGCTTCTTCCTTGGTTACTTGGATATCTTACATAAATCAGTAGACCTAAGCTCAGGTTCTCCTGCTCTAAGCTATACCAATCATTTAGGAGGCCCATAGTAGCTTCATTATAAGAAATAATAGCCTATGTCTGTTTCAGGCACCTACTTTACTTTTCCATTAAGGTTATTCCACTTGTTTGTTCAACACCACCACTAGCTCTTTCACAGTTTTCAGCATTTTTCCTCTGGATTTTTCACGGGATCATTCTCAGCTGGCAAACTCACTACAAGATGGTTCATTTTCTTTTGAATATGATAACTTAATTACATTCTCACCTGTAACCTCCTTCTCATCCTCTACCACCCCAAAAATACAGGTTTTTTACAGATCTTCCTCAAGAATACAATGTCAGCAAGCCCTATGTTGAGATTCTTAGAATTATTTTGATTCGGAAAGGGTGAGTTTGGGATACACAGTGTGATTCTTTGTTATGGTAAATAGTGCTGTATAAAAGTCTACCTTTTCTGGAAATGACATTTCCTGGACACTGTTCATCATTTTCTGAACCATTTTTGGCATAATTTCTGTCAATTTGTCAGAAGAACATTCTTTGAACAGACTTTCTTTTCCACAGCACCATTTTAGAGTAGTGTTGCTTCTCTGAGAAAACTGCATGCAGAAATGCTTTCAGTTTACAGAGAACTCATTTCACTGGAATAGGCACATGGGAGTCTGCTTCTTCTCCCCATTAAAATTAACTCAAGATTACCCTTTAATTTCAGGGACTGAGAGAGGAACATATAAACTGCAAAGGCTCAAAATGGTTACTTTTCGCCATAGAGTCCTGGCACCTTAATATTGAAGTATAATAATTATAGAGAGAAATCAATACAGTGGAAGTCACCACAAGCTGGCATGAAACTGTCATGGGGGTCATAGTGGTCTGTTAAAGTGACAATGAACAGTCCAGAAACAATGTGTATGAGCTAGGATACATGAAAAACAGCTTTGAGCTGCTTTGGGTAGCAATTTTGATGAGAGGAAATGGCCTCAAGTTGCACCAGGGGAGGTTTAGATTGGACGTGAGGAAGAATTTCTTTACTGAAAGAGTGGTTAAACATTGGAACAGGCTGCCCAGGGAAGTGGTGGAGTCACCATCCCTGGAAGTATTTAAAAGACGTGTAGATGCGGCACTTAGGGACATGGTTTAGTGGACATGGTGGTGTTGGGTCGATGGTTGGACTCAATGATCTTAGAGGTCTTTTCCAACCTTAATGATTCTATGATTCTATGATTCAGGGTAGTATAGCACTTGCATGAAATGATGAATGTTTCTTATTCAGAGAATATAATAGTAATGTGATATTTGAACAGCCGGTGGTTTTGACATGAGAAAGGTATGGATATTGTTATTTGGATATCTCTCATGTGGAAATGAAAATGCATCTGTGATAGTGATGGGTGAAAAGCTGAGGATGCTGCATCACCTTCTGTGGAGTGCAAGTGCTGCACTAGGCAGATGGTGCTGAGGAAGGATGATTACCGTCCCTTTTGCCTTCACATTAAACCCAGACCTGGTTTGAGGATAGGTCATTTTGTTCAGGTGAGGAACAGTGGTGTGAGATGCCCCACTGTAGCCAGAAGAGAATTAGTACTTTTATGACTCCTGCCTCACTGGAGTCTCTAGCATCCAGAGGGCATAGCCTGTTCTCAGTTTCTTCCATGGCTACTTCATCCATTTTGCGATTAGTGGCTGAAAGTTTCCTGTGCTCAGCATGTGGACAGTAGATAGCTTCAACTGGCCTTGCACAGTAGAAGCAAGGGAGAAGACCATGAAGCATTTCCACTCTCTTCGTGCGGAGATCCCTCTATATTTCTGTGTTGAAAATATTTTCTTTATGTACTTACTGATAACTTTCTTTTGCACATAGAATCTGCTATACCACAGTGGGTTTTTTTCATGGTCACTTCCAAAGGGGAAATAAATTTCCACAGAATCTATTAATTTCAAGTGATAAGATGAAACTTTCTCAATAGTAGGTAAATAGTTCTTCAACCCTAAATCATCACATTGTAAAGAAATCCAGTCCTTATTTCCAGTATAGTTGGCATCAGGATATTTTCCAAGCCCCAGAGCTACCACTCCATAATCAACATAGTCTCATAAGAAGAAAGGAGCATCAGAATTCAGAGAGGCAGGAACATGATCTTTTAAAGGCATTTCACACTGGGTTCAAAATACCTAGCTTCAGTTCTTCCCCTCAGGTGCGCCGGAATAACAGCTCATTAACGTATTTCCTGTATTCTTCCACTAGCTCTGTTAGCAGCATCCGTAACATCTGGCTGCTCAGATATATTACAACATCAGTAGCAGTACATACATTGAGGACAAATATCCAAAGGGCTATCTACTGCAGTAGCATTATAAACAGGTTCATCGGGCACGATATTTATTAAAAGCATGTGTAGGACACTAAAACCACAAAATATTATGCAATGGTGAAAATCTGGTATGTTTGTAAACTGAGCACCAATCGTAAGTAGGTGACATAGTGCTTAAAACAGCTGTAAACAAAGCAGCTTTCAGCTCCTTGTTTCATTCCTATTTCAGACAATTGATAAAGGAAGGTATGGACAGGATCACATTGGTAAATATTCGACAAGGATGTAGCTCTTGTCTTTGAAAATATTTCTATTCAGGAGGACTGTTCATCTGCAAACCTTTCTCTCAGTTGAATACTTGAAACCCAGTCATGATCCCAGGCTCTTAAATCATTAGGCTATATGATTTGAACGTATGAGAACTCAATGTGTTAGTTTGACTTATAGCAATTCCATTTCTACCATTCCAGGTGAATTTTTAATCAACAGAACAGTCTGAAAAAAACCCAGCAAATGAAATATAGCTGGGTTACACAAATGGCCCTTCTGCCTGGTGGATGAACTTAAAATTTCCATATATTTTATTGGAGAAATTGCAAAACATGTTTCCTTTGGAGGCAGGAATCTGTGCACTCTGCTCTCCAGTGGCAGAAAACACCAAACAGCAGCTGAACTCCCTTGTCAGGGATAGAGCGTTCAGTTCTGCCAGATAAACAAGCATCTTCAATTCCCATTGAGAAACTCCTGGATGACACCATGCATTGTTACAACGTGCTGGCGACTCATGAGTTGCAGTGTCTCTTCACTGCTAATGTCTTCTTTTGTTTGTCTTTTCCATCGGCAAGTGCTGTTTCACTCACAGCATTTCAATGCATATAAAACTCTACACTAGCATGTAAATATTTGACAACTGCAATATAGTTTTTTCAGTTACTTCAGCACTGTGTGCTGGCAGTCACTGCACAATCAATAACAAAAATAAAGCTGGTCAAATAGAATGTAATATTTTTTTACTGAAAAATTAAATTTTGTCAATGTCAACACAGCTTAAGGGTGGGAAAAGAAATATTTAAGTGCAACCTTGATTCAGCTTCATCTATTGGATTTAAATTGCTGTTGCACATAATATATGTGTAATGTGAATTTGTAATTCCAGGTATATATCAAGAAAAAAAGTAAAAAGGCATATCTTAGACTAGTTAATATTCCTTTCTGAGGAAAAGTTGTAGATGTCTGCTTCTGCTAGTGGAGTTTAATTTTTAAGAACTTCAAAGCCATCTCTGTTAAAAGTTCCTGTCCTTTATTATGTTCACCCATTACAATTGCGCTGATTGTTTATTTGAAAGGTGCTCTGTGATGATAACTGAGCAGTAACAGTGTTGTTACTGTTTGAACAAAGTCATTTTCAGTCCCTATAATTTGGAATTCAGGTAGAAGCAAATGAGATTGGGATTAGAAAAGGAACAGGAACATATACAGAGATTTCTAATGGAGAAGCAAATTAATTTTTTTTTTTTTCCCCCTCTCTAGGATCCCAGGACCCCATTTCACCATGAGGGTTATTTTTGGTTTTGTTTTTGATTTTATTTTCCTCTGATACTGTCTGTTTTTTTGGTCTGCTTTGTTCTAGGAACAGGTACTTTGACTGGTCATGAAGAAAGCTGCAGTCATTATTTTAGTATTGACCTGATGCATTCATGGCACTGAAGGCTGGGGTCAAGATCGTTAATCACTGAGTCTTTTAAATAGCTTATGATTTGTGTTTATCAATAAGACTAGGAGATGATATAGCACCCAGATGCCCAAGTTTTGCTTGGATGTTTTTATGCTGAACTGCATTACAGATTAACTCTTTTTGTAGCTATAAATATTGTATACAGTAAAGCATTTTCACTGTCAGACTAAATATTATTGTAAATGTAAAGTTAAAGGTTGATTTCCTAGCTGCTGAATTCAGAACTTTTCTACATAATGGGAATTCATTTTGGCAATGCAGGTTAAGTGGGAGCTATTGCGGCTCACCCTTGAGCTGAGTCCATAGAGCTAGGTACTTAAAGTACTGTTTTGTACTCTGAATTTGTAACAGTTACCCAATTTTATGAATACATTTCTTTGTAATGTCAGCCTTTATTTGAAATGACTTGGCCAGTTAGATCAATTATACAGCTTACAGTGATGGGTCCTTAGTTCATCAGTCCATACCTTTAGTTTATTATGCAATAGTTCTACCTTTTACTGCACTATTGTAAAACCACTGGCATATACAATATTTTTTTAGTGAAGAGTGGGAAGACGTACCAGTATAATCAACTTTCTTTCTTTCTGACTCACCTAGATCTGGATAAATTTTAACCTCACGTTAGTGACCCAGTTAACTGTACTGAGATTTTCAAGAGGAACTTTAATATTTGTAGTGTATGCATTATAAAATAATTTTGGTCTCGATCAGATTCAAAGGATAGTATTTGGTAAATGAGGTTAAACTCTAATTAAACTCACTTGCATCTAAATGTGCTGGCATAAAGCTAAATGTTTTCATATGCTATTTTAATCATTCAGTTGGGTAATCTTAACTGTTAATGTGGTTATGTTCTCCGTAACAGTAATTTGCGTGAACCTGGAATGAGATTTCTCTTGTTAAGTTGCCCATGTAGGAACTGTGGAATCAAACCCAAATGTAGTAAATCCTTTCATCCAGAAGAATTATGGACTGTTCTCCATTCAATATAATAACTATGTGAGTCACTTGCTTAATTAATGCAGCTTCTTTGATTGCTAGGGATTTTTTTTTCTTTTGTAGGTTTTTTTTCCCTTCCTTTTTAATTCATAAACAATTTAATATTTAAAATTAGGATGGTGGTTGGCTGTGCTCAGTTGCACAAGAAGTCAGATAGATGTTCTCTTCACTGATAAAGATGAAGACTTGCAGAAACCATCTGGACTTTGATTGAAAAGAACTGTTACAAGAACTGGGGAAGCACAACGATGAGATTTATAGCAGACAGCTACAGTATTAAAGCAAAAACCCTTTTGTCATTTTTCGCTAAATAAGATGACAGTAAGATTTATCAAGGGAGTGCTGAGTTTAATTGTAACATGGTCTCATTACAAACAGTCAGATAAATTGTGTGCATTAATTATGAAGCAGAGAATTGCATAATAGCCTTTGTCTTTAATTACCTCAATTCTAAAACTCTGTCATGGGATGTTTAACGAACCTGTCTCTCTATCAGATGTCATGTCATATAAATTTGTTCTGTTTCTTAGGTTATAATTTTTGGGTATCAGGTCATTGAAACAGGGCGACGTTGTGTAAGCCTGTGATTGAAGGTGTAGTTAGCATGGTTCTGGTTCAGCTTGTTCACTTGTCTCCAAGTTTATGCTATGTGTCTGGCAGAGGTTTCTAGAAACACGCAAGTCTTCTGTTGATCAATGTCCTATCCACTCCAGTATGTCCTACTTCCAAAGAAAATGCAGGCATGCAAGCTCCTAATATTCTTCCTTCGAACTTTCATGTGAAAAAGTCATTTGATCTTCATAGAAAATGAACACAAAAGAAAAGAAGCATAGCTGAAACAAATCTGCTTTTAAATTGTGCTGAATAGTTGTGGAATACCTCTGTCATATTTATCCATCTTTGCTGACTTGCTGCTAAAGGAAAACTTAGTGAATGTTGTTGGATTTTTTTGTGTCTAGGCTTCTTGTTCCATCTTTAACAGAAGTACCTTTAAATCATCCTTTGCACATCACACACAGGCTTGAACATACAACCAAGTATTTTTATCCAAAGCTAATATAAAAATACACATTTTGAATATTTTTATTTATTTTGCACAGACTTACAGCGCTTAACAATTTCTGAGCTGAAGAGTGCTACTCATGGTTTTGTCAAAATCTGTTCTTTCAAGTTGTGTGCAGATTTGCAGCAGTTTTACTCTGTTGTTGCACATGCCCTGTACTCCTAAACAGTCCAAAAGGCTCAAGGTTGCATCGTTCTCAATAGATCTTGAATTTAGCTTGGATGTATTTTCTTGTCTAAAAAAAATGATATAAATCCTACCACTAATCCAGTACTGTCTCCTGATCAAGTCCAATCAATCTGAATAAAATAACTTAATATTCATGCTGATGTGCTGAAAGAACAATATAGAATTCAACGTTGTCTTTATTATTATGGAAGTGTTGCAATCTACATATAAACATATAGCAAAATATACAGACCAGTAGGTTTGTATCACTCGTTGCAACTTTCCTACTGTAAGTTCAAAGACAAGCAAAAGTGCTGTCTTCCAGTCCATAGATTTCTAATAAATTATTCTAAATAAAATGTCATTCTTCCTACTCTGGATTTTAAGATCTAGCCAGCTATCACTGAAGATGATAGAATTAAATGCTGGCTGGAAAACTGCCTGGCGGAAAAAGACCTGGGGGTGTTGGTCGACAGCCGGCTGAACATGAGCCGGCAGTGTGCCCAGCTTCAAGTCCATAGATTTCTAATAAATTATTCTAAATAAAATGTCATTCTTCCTACTCTGGATTTTAAGATCTAGCCAGCTATCACTGAAGATGATAGAATTAAATGCTGGGTTTGTTATTTGTGTCACACTGAAGCCTGAATGATATAAATTTCACCCTCAATTCTTTGGTTTTTTTGAAATATTTTATGGTGCTTTATGTTCACTAGGAATAGCAAGTGATATTAAAGATTCCAAGCTATGAAAATAAATTACAGAAGTAAATAAACTTTGAACTAGAATATTTCAAGATATGTTTAAAGAAAAATTTTGGTTTGTGTAATAGGTAAATGTTAATTATCACTTAATAAATATTACTGAACAATTTGATGAAACACAGATGATTATTAGACAAAACTATGTTGCTTGATCCTTAAATATTACAAGGATTTTTTTCAATAAATTCTTTAAATATTTCCCTTAATCTACTAGTTTCGGATTACAAGTGCATCTTTCATCATTTGATTTGAACGTCAAGCTCAAGAAAAACAGAAAATATAATTCTGATTGTATTTTCCTGAAGCTTATGTTTTACTGTTATACTCAAAAATTTCAGCAAAATTAGGCTTACAGCCTTATCAGACATCCGCTGATGTTAACAGAAAGATTGCCTCCTATTCTAGCTGGCACTGGATTGGGCTTTTAGAAGTAAACTGTTTTCTGCTATGAATGTTAAAGTAACCAAAAGTATTTTGGGTTTATTTTGATGTAAATGACAGCAGAGTTTGGCCATCTTAAATTTTTCATAAAATCATTATATGCTTGGTAAGCTCCAGTATATTCCTGTTCATAATGATATTCAAACACTACTGCACTCCGAAAACCTCCTCCCTACCCTTTCTGTCCTTTCGATGTTCCATATCGAAACATGCAATTCAGAACAATTAGAATTTAAAAAAAAAAAGTCTTTGCATCACATAGTTATATTTTAAACAATAAGAAACCCAGGAGTAAATTAATTTGATAGCTACAGATGCATTTGGGATGTACGATCTGCAGGTCTTACACTGTAATGCCGTCATTAAACTGCAGTGCAAACATATGATTTTAATTCTTTTGGCAGTGTGGGGATTTAGTTTTGTGTTGACAGGGGGAGCAGCATGTCAGTGCATGAATGGTAATGATACTTATTCTCTAGTTAGGCAAATAAAAATGACAGGCTAAGTCAAGCACTGCACTGAACCAGAATGCATTTTTAAATTACATATTTAGTAAATGAGAAAAATCTGTTTTAATATAACAATCATTTCTTGAAAGACTCTAATTAGATTTAAGCAAAAGGTGAGTAACTGAAACAAAGTCTTAAGAGCAAGTTGATCATTTAATAAACCTCAGCATTGTCTTTAAAATACTGAAATCTTAGCAGTATCAGCTGTACTATTTTATCCCTTGGGTAAATAAAGAGTAATGTAGTTGAAGTTGTTGGAATTTCATGGATGTAGAACTCTTGTGACAGTTAAGGCTGAAACAGACCTATTTTTCCTCTATTTTAGTTTATGTATTCTGTCCCTCCCTTCCCCATTCATGAATAATATATCCCTGTATGGGGATTAGGCATATCAACCTGAGTTTTCCATTAAAATAGTTCATTTTTCTCTTTAAATTTATGAATATTTATCAAGGGTTTCTGGGTTAGTTAATAGTGTTTTCCCTTAATACATACACATGAGTCCACATGCACATGATTCTGAAAAATTAGAAGTATCTGTCTTGGGACTAGACTGCTCCTAAGCTCCCGCCAGCAAGCTGTAAGTTAAACATTCCTTAATAAGCAATAGGCAAAAAATAGTCTTTCCTCCCTCGATGTGAAATGAGGACAGATTCCTCCCTTAAAACATTTTTTTTTTTTCCACTTCAAGATAAGGAAACACAGGCAAAAAAATGTATGAGAACTTCATATATTATCTGGAAAGGGTCTCCATGCTAATTTAAAAAGACCATAAAATGCTAGAGCTGTTGACGTAAGCTGAAGATGAGAGTCTAAGGCACAAAACCTTCAAAGACACTTCAGCAAGGGATGGAAATGTGTAATTAGGCTGCAAGATTTGCCAAAGATTTGAACTCAAATTAGAACATGGCTTTTTGTTGATTGATGTCCATGTCAATATACTATTCTTCAATTTATCATACATGATAGTTGCATCTTACACCCACTAAACAATTATAAAGTACATTAAGGTGTAACAGGATGGTGAATCTTTGATGTGCCTGTTTCATATGGGAGAAGTATGGTGGGGCTCTGGAAGACAGCTGACAGTGCTTTGGATTAAATCTTTTTCCCTCACAAAAAAGAAAGAGAAAACAAAGGACAAACAATTCCATGTAGCCCCAGAATGTCCCTCAACTCTATTTTTAAGGATTCCTTTGCAAAATTAAATAAAAGAAATTAGTTTGAGTGTTGATAAAGGTCAACTTTAGCTTATTGAGAGCATAGAGAGACTAGGGTTTTTTAAGATATAGCTGTGTCTGTTCAGACTGCAGAGTAGTCTGAGTGGCAGCATAACAGAGCACCTTTGAAATTTTTCCAAAGCTTCCATGTTTGTCACCAGTCTTTGGTCAAGTGGTTGTTTTAATGTGCTAACATCCATCTCAGAGGGAGTTATCATAAATTATTGCTTGAGGATGCAATGAGGCAAGCTGTACATAGCCATGAGGAACCATTGTATGAAGGTGCTCTGTGGACTGTTAGACTTGATTTCATTTCAGACTAATGGTCTAAAAACAGAAGTTGCATTCTTGTTTGCAGGCAGTTGGGACTTTGCTTTTAAATGTATGTCCAGTTGTGCCTTCCTATGAAGCTAGGGGAAGTATTATGTCGAATGATGTAGAATTCAGACTGTGATTCATGTTTTACATTTGTGTTCTTCTACAGATAGTAACTTCATCCTTGCAAATGCTCAGGTGGCTAAGGGATTCCCTATTGTTTACTGCTCAGATGGCTTCTGTGAGCTTGCTGGATTTGCACGAACTGAAGTCATGCAGAAGAGCTGCAGCTGTAAATTTTTACTTGGTGCTGAGACAAATGAACAGATGATTCTTCAAATTGAGAAATCATTGGAGGAAAAGGTAGAATTCAAAGGAGAAATCATGTTCTATAAGAAGAACGGTAAGTTTTTCTTTCCTGTTTTGTTAGTCCCAAAGAATGAAATTTAGCATTAATGCATGTAATATATGGTATGCATTTCTGTCTAATGATTTGGTATGTCTATAATCAGACCTACAAGAGTAGGTTTGAATAAAGACAGTTGGATACACATTGAAATTATGTTTATATTAGTGTTATTGATTTTATGTAATATATGACAAGTTATAAAGCTTCATAGAAGAAATTCAGGGTCCTAAACTGCATTGTGAGACACTGTGTTATCCGCATTCAATATGACACTGCATTTTCTATTTTTTCTTATATTGAAGTTCTTACCCCTTATTGTTGAAACTGTAATTAAAAAAATTAATACTCACCATAAGATAGACAGTGACTATGTAAAATTTTCAGTCCCATCAATAAAATGCTCAGAACTTTGAATGATCCAAGTGACTCATTCTCCACAGCCACTATATGTAAATACAATAATAATGAGTTTCAAAAAGTGGGTAAGTACTCTAGGTAAAATTTGTATTTAAGTAGGTATTGTCACATAAAAAAATTTCCGAGCATTAAGTAACTCCATAGACTTCAGTAAATTTCAAGTTGCACCACCAAAGCTTTCACTCCTATGGTAGGACATTTATAAGGACAATTTTGTAGTCAAGAGGAGTGAGCCATGGAAGAAAGCACCCCATGATGCATACTTATCAGCTTGTTTCATTTATATCAGGCTCCTTCAGTGTACCTATTCTGTAAGCGTTTACACTGCCATCATTCATGTGATCTTCAAACAGGTGACACTAAGTGTGAGATACTGACGGGATTGCAGCCACCCCAGTGCTATAGGAGCCTTCACATGTGTTTAATGATCCATGGGCTCAATGGATCCACGGGCCCCTATTGAGTATCACCTTCTGTTTTATTATATGGCTAGAATTTCTAGGCATACGTTTAGGCCATGTGTTTTCCTCATAGACCCTACTTATGTCTTTACTAAGGAAACATTTTCCCCTCAAATATTATTACTATTATATTAAATTGCTATAGTTATAGTTATTACTATAACTATTAAAAGTCATCTTCTAAAAGTAATAACTATATATTGATAAGAAGACAGTCAGTGATTTAGACTGTTAGAAGAAGGCAGCTTCACTTTCCCTGACATACAAAAAAGAGAAATGTCTTCCCCCCTCTCTTTGGGGAGGCTTTGGGGGGGTGGGGTGTGTTTATTGTTGTTGTTTTTTAGCATTTAGAAGAGACTCTCCTAGTTCCTGGAACTCATATTTCAGGAAGGTTATTCAAAGAAAGTCATTTCAAATTTGTAAATCATGTCTGAATATAGGGAAAAAATGATCTTAATCTGGAAGGATAAGAATTGCTTTTCTCCAGTATTGTACAGTGATGAGTGGGCACGGTGAGAAGAGATTTCAATGTATGTAAATGAAAGAAGTAAAGCTAACATATTCATTTCACTGTCTTGGTCCCGAATGATAAATTGTGATTCCTTTGTCCTATGAAGGGGTGCTTCAAACCTATGATAGATATGATTAATGCAGGCAGAAAGAGATTGCAGGTCAATTTGCTTATCAGTAAAGTAGCTGAACCACAGATAAATAAGTAAAGAGAAATTGTTTAGGATAAAAGAATTCCCACAATCCATCCTACTTGCATCCCTGTGTATAATTTGACTGGAAGCCATTCCAAGACATTTTCTGAGTATGAATAAATTTCCCAGACTGCCTACTATATTTTTCATTTTCATTTATTTCTGTACCACTGGGAAACAGAAATGAATAGGTATTAAAATAACATGAGACTGTTCTTGAATAAAAGCCAAATTTATCTTAAAAAATAATCTTGTTTTTTCAACAGAGCTGCAAAGTGCAGACACCAGATTTGGTAAATCATCCATTTTAGCTAAATGTTCTGGTTTTGGGGTTGTTTTTTTTTTCAGAAGAAAAATTGAACTTCTGAAGCAGTTAGGCTTATTCAACATTAGCAGAAAAAAAAAAGAAAAAAAAAAGAAGTCTTTGTTGCAGAAAAATGTTTTTAAAATATTTTAAGACTTAAGAACTTTGGGAATAATGGCCCCAAAATGACTGTATGAATATGTTCAGGCTTACCTGATATTGAAAATAATTGTCAGTTGGGCAAATGCCCAGTGTACTGCCAGGAACATAGGTCAGGGGGAGACAAGTAACTAGTAATGTCTAGTTGTCATAGGGTTACATTTCAGTGTCCTGTTAAGACTTTAGGGTGTCAGAGTGAAACAAGGTATCTGGCTTTAGTCCACCATTCAGAGGTACAGCCTTGCTCTGTAGGCCTAGCTACAAGACCAAATGAACACTTTCAGGGATAATTTCAGGGATAGAAGTTCAGCTTCAGGGATAATTCTGAGCTCATGGAACAGACTGAAACGTCCCTCAGCATACTTCTTAAAAGCTTAGTAATGAGTACAACATTATGATAAGAAATTACTATGAGGGAAATGGATGTATGAACACAATAACTTATTCTTGGTTTCTTCTTCTGGATTTGATCTGAGATGTAGAAGCTAGAAATTTGTAATTCATAATTTTTTTTCCATGTGTGTCTCATCTTTTGGGAAAGAAATTCAAGCTTCCAAAACTGAATGTGTGTTGATTTCTTAATTGCCACTTTTTTCAATATTTTGAATTTGATTTAAACTCATTTTAAAACTGATTTAGTTTTTATCATTAAATTAGATTGTTTATTCTAAACAAGTAGTGATTCAAGCTTGGGACTTAAAGCTCTTACTAGTTTTGATCTGAATTTAGTAAGCTTGAATATGGGGCATTTCACAGTTACTTAACCATCATTTAAGAATTTACATAGCACTTCTGCTCAGTAATTGTTAGTTAAAGGAATGATTGTTGTAACTAAAACAACTCCAGCAACCCACCTGTAATTTCATGGAAGTTCCAGACTGCTCCAAGCTGACACTGCAGCCAGTAAGAGTGGCGTGCAAGGAGCTGGGTAGGGAGCTGAGTAAGATGGATTACCTGTCTGTGGGATGAAATGCAGGATTTCATTGTCTTTGTCCTTTGGGTTTGGATCTTAACAGCAGGATGAACTTCAGCAGTTGTACTCTGACCAAACTAGAAAACAATCTTCCTGGAGTGACTAGAAGTGGATAGGAACCTTTCTCTATGTGTGTTCTCTTGACATTTTTACAAATCCTTAGAATATGATAAACTGGCTGTACCTTCTCATCCAGGATATTTTCTGCCATGTTAGCACAGAGCAGTATCAGAACTGCGACAGCAGCAACAGCAGCTTCAGACAGAGATGTTTTTTGAAAATCCCACTCAAAATACACTTTTCGTCGTAGTTTCAGTATTTATTTTGGTTCCTCAGTCAGTTTCTAACTTTTTATTTGTCAGAGCTATATTTTTTTTTAAGGCAAACAGAAAAGGAAACTATTAAAAGACAAGGAATTTTATGATTGTTGTCTTCTTCAGAAAGTTTTAAAATTATATAGCTTAGGAGCTGAATTTTTAGATAATTTTTTTCTCTTACTATTTCTACACTTTCTTTAAAACATCTGCAACAAATTAAGTTGTCAATTACGATAATGGAAATGCGAAGTAATCTTTTTGAATTCAAGCAAGTTGTGAGAAAAGAACTCTCTCTGGATCTCTTTTTTAGAGTAATCGAAAAGCAGATGGACACTATGCTGAGGAACTACATTTAGACAAACCCTTCTTTTTCTCCCTGCCAGACCGCTGCAGAAATTTACCAATAGCAAGTACATGTAGTTAAATGAGGTCTTCACAGTCCCCCAAAATGAAGTATAGAATCATAGAATAGTTTGGGTTGGAAGGGAACTTACAGGTTATCTAGTCTAACCACGCTGCTGTGGGCAGGGACATCTTCCACTAGATCAGGTTGCTCAGAGCCCCGTCCAACCTGACCTTGAATGTTTCCAGGGATGGGGCATCCACCACCTCTCTGGGCAACCTGTGCCACTGTTTCACCACCCTCAGCGTAAAAAAATGTCTTCCTTCTATCTAGTCTAAATCTACCCCCCTTTACTTTAAAGCCATTCCTCCTTGTCCTGTTGCAACCGGCCCTGCTAAAAAGTTTGCCGCCATCTTTTTTATAAGCCCCCTTGAAGTACTGAGAGGCTGCAAGAAGGTCTCCCCGAAGCCTTCTCTTCTCCAGGCTGAACAACCCCAACTCTCTCAGCCTTTCTTCATAGGAGAGGTGTTCCATCCCCCTGATCATTTTTGTGTCCCTCCTCTGGACCCACTCCAACAGGTCCGTGTCTTTCTTATGCTGAGGGCTCCAGAGCTGGACGCAGTACTCCAGGTGGGGTCTCACCAGAGCAGAGTAGAGGGGCTCCCTACTCTAGGGAGATGATTCTAGAGAATTGCCTCCCTCGACCTGCTGGCCACGCTGCTTTTGATGCAGCCCAGGATACGATTGGCCTTCTGGGCTGCGAGCACACATTGCTGGCTCATGTCCAGCTTTTCATCCACTAGTACCCCCAAGTCCTTCTCGGCAGGGCTGCTCTCAATCCCTTCATCCCCC